>NW_010283055.1:0-708 GCF_000690775.1 Eurypyga helias
TGCTCTGTGCGTCCCCTGGCTGTTCCATTTCCATTAACACAAAGGGTCTAACGTCACAAAGTCATTTCTTCGACACCACATGGCTCCAATATGGTTTCAGCACAGCTGCGTTAAGCTATGTCCTAGTTTTTTCAGGAAAAAAGAAGGAAGAGGGAGCACTAAAAGCGAAGGGTGTAAGGTGCAGGGCTGAACAAAACCGCTGTTGCTAAGAGGAATATATGGTTTTATTCATCATGGCAACATACAGTGCTTTAGGAATATATACAGGGGGGAATCTGGGAGTTAGCCTATCACTTTGAGTCCTCTTCAGGTTTCTTGGCAGAAAACTTTTCTCGCAGTTTTCTCCATGTCCCTTTTTTCATGTCTTCCATCTGTTTCAAAATGTCTGCAAAAGGAGATGGGGAAAGAGGGAGAAAAGCAGGAGAGCAAAGGAATGAAAGCGCTCTTATAAAAGCTTTGCCTTACACATATTTTGCTTTTTTGACTTCTCATCTTAATGAATTTCTATTTCAGGGCCTGAGGCAAGTTTGTTTTCCCTTCCAATCCATTGTGCGGGGAGTCCCTTATCACTAACAACTAATACTCGCTTTCCACGCGCTGCAATCCAAGTTAGGAACTGGAGCAGAACAAAACTGCACTAGCTTCCTACGTTGCACTTAATACATGATCCGACTGAGCGTATTTCTGCCTCGTGGCAGCCTGTTTTTT
>NW_010283056.1:0-710 GCF_000690775.1 Eurypyga helias
TCCTGCTTCTGTCATAGCTGGGTGCTGTTGAAAACAGAGATCTTGAGCTTCACCGGGACGAAAATATTTATTGTAACATACCGTGGAGTTGAAAGGCTGTCTCTTATGACTTTGTTTTCCATTCTGGCAATGAGCGTTGGCCAGTTCCTTCTGCACCACACCTAATCCTGTCTTTTCCTGAATTTACCATCACCATTTTCTTTTGTGCCTGTATACATTAGCAGATACATTCCATTTGCTCTTAAAACCAGTATAAAATAGACCTAGCCTTTGCTTTGCTCGGCATCAGAATTGAATAAGCAGCTTCTGTAGCAGAATTTTGCTGAAAAGACTAACTAGGCAAAATCCTCATGTACGTCACGTGTCTTACAATGTGAATGTTTCTCTCCAGAAATTTGCTTGTAATGGTACTGTGATTGAACATCCTGAATACGGTGAAGTTATCCAGCTTCAGGGTGACCAGAGGAAGAACATTTGCCAATTCCTCTTGGAGGTGAGGGACTGCAGATAAATCCCTAAACCTCTCTGGGAGCAGTAGACAACTGGTGTGCTGACGTTAATTAACCAGCTAAAGATGCCCACTATAATTCCTTTATATTTTCTGCCAAAAAGTAAAATAACACTTGCAGAACGAGATTAAACTCTGGTAGGAGTCAAAGCACATGCTCTGCTACAACATACAGATAGGATATAGACTGGTGGGAGCGAGT
>NW_010283057.1:0-713 GCF_000690775.1 Eurypyga helias
AGAGAGTTAACTTTTTCCTGACTGATTCCAGCACAGCCTCGTACTGGCCTGGGTTGTGTTCTGTTGTCACCTTCTAGCGAAGGGGCAGCAGCAATATTTGATGGTATATGAATGGAGTATTTCTGTGAGGAGAAACTTTGCGCTATAGGAAGTGGTTTGGAAACATGAAATGGTGATTTAATTTATCAGGTTCGATTTCATCATTTTCCAAAAGTGAACATTTATCTGGAAACTTCCACTAAAATCCCTGTTTCTAAGGAAATTGCTTCCCCGTGGCAGGGAATGGTGTGTGAATGAACTGCCTGGTAAGAGCAGAGCCCATGAGCAGCAGATCTGCACTCACCCACTGCAACCTGCTGGGGAAGTGGTAGTGGTTAGACAGGGCAGTTTCAGCTCCAACAAGTGTAGGAAAACATCCTGTGATCCTACCTGGAATCCCAGGGACCTACTCTGTTGACTTACAAGAACTGAAACCTGGAGTATTCCCTCTATTGTCACTGTTCCTTGTCCCACATGCTCTCTGAGAACCTCAATTTTTAGCATATAGTCCATTGCAGTTTGCATTATTTTATACTAACACAGAGTTGGAAGGAATAGCTTACCAGATAATTGAAATAGCATTGTTTGCCCTTTCCTTGTTATTTACCACGTCGCAATTATTACTGGATATCATTTGCATATCAGATACGATCATAGAATCCCAGACTGGTTTG
>NW_010283058.1:0-711 GCF_000690775.1 Eurypyga helias
TTGGCGCGGCCTCCTCAGCCCCAGGCCCTGAGCGGGCCGCGGCCCTGTCAAGGGGTTTATTTTTGACACCGGCTCTTCACGCCAGCCCGGCAGGAGTCAGGGGTAGGGAAGCAGGGCTGTTCGCAGGCAGCAGCACCCAGGGCTCGGGGCGCAGCCAAGCAGGGGATGCCGTTTTCCACAGTAACGCCACGCTGCTTCGGAAGGGCTTTTTTTTCTTTTTTACAGCCCTAAAGACTCCGTGTCCAGGGAGCATTCATTGTGTTTTCATAATTCATGCACCTAATGATGTATTTTTCCAGCTAAACTCGACTGTAGCCTGAAGGCTAAATTAATATCGGTGCAGAAAACCATAAATAAACAATAGATTTCTAACATCTTGTTCGGCCACCAACAAAAACTATTCGCAAAGAACACCAAAAAGATGCTGCGCAGCAGTTTGAGGAGTTCTGTGGCCAAATACAACGTCCAGCTTCCGCATTTCCACATCACCGGCTTCATAACTCAGAAACGCTACGACCAAGCCTACTAAGTGGGCTGAGCAAAATCCTAAAAAAGCTGAATATTTCACTTTTACATAAACCTATGTATTTTACAGAAGATTATTGCAACACACTGAGAATACAGTAGCGAAGTGCAATACACATTCATCATTACTCACTCCCAGGCACTCGGACATTATGACACTGGCCTAAATACAATACCTTTTTTTTT
>NW_010283059.1:0-714 GCF_000690775.1 Eurypyga helias
CTGGATACAGATACCAGTAGCATGACAATAGACCAAATGAATCACAATCTGCCCTATGAAATTGTATGTCCTTGTACACATTCGTAGTGTATGTAACCATGTCTTAAGATGAAAAATGCATGTTAATACTTGATGATTATGACTTCTGATTTTTTAGTTTTATGCATCAACCACTGAAAATACTGGCTTTAATGAAGTGTCATCTGGTGAGTTTTATTGTTTTCCTTATGAACTTGGATGAGATTTGTACCACATAGGTTTTCAGAACCTGAGACCATGCTGGTTTAATAAGCATTTTAGTAAAATTCTGGCATGCCTTCAAACTAAAACGCACCCGCCAGGTAACAAGATAGTGTTATTCTTTCAGAACAAGTGCACAAGTTGTATGAGATATACAGCATCATGAGCTAATGTTCACCGTAGGAAAAATCTTGAAAAAAGTGTTTCTGGTTGTGTTAGGTATGTTTGCTTACTTTGTAACACATACATTTACCCAATAAAGATGGACAGTCATAAAACCATACTGGTTTGTTCATATCTATATTTACCAAGGACCTTACCATTTGGAGACTGTGGGGATATATTCTTAACATGTACATTTCCTAAGCATTCATTTTGCTACTGAACAGGAGAAAGCCATCACTACTGGTCAAAATATATTTGTTTTACACATGTTTGTATAATTTTATCTATGTATATACACACACACACATA
>NW_010283060.1:0-708 GCF_000690775.1 Eurypyga helias
AGCTCCAGCTTACCCATTAAATCCTATTAGGAATTTAGTGATCAGCATGCTAGGAGAACCACGGGCCTCAGTCTCGCCGGAGGGCAAAGGAATAATACATTATTAAGCTTCCCTTCCAGTTGTCCAAACTCTGTACTGCAACTAGATTAAAATATTCCATCAGTTTTTTCTTCTTCCTAGTCAATAACGAACACCTGGTTAGAGCTGACTGGGTGAAAAATAAACAGCGGGTCTGCAGCACTTGGTAACCAAATCAACTGTGAGCGGAACACGCCAGATGTCGGCGTCATTCCCCCTTCACAGGCAGGGAACAGACCTTCTCGGTTCTTGGACACCTCTGTGACATTGATACAGTAGCTATACCTCTTAGGGCAGTGCAAGCACACATTCATAGGAAGAAGAGTAGTTTTAGGGAGAGTTGTAGGAAAAGATGCAGCTGAAATCTGCAGGAGCCTGTGGACGCTGCACATTCGTGGTGCTTGCGCTGGCCTTTAGGCCGTTTTTGCAGAGGTTGGTGAGGAGGAGCTTTCTGAAACTTTGAGTCTTGCATGCCACTGCACCAACTTGGAAGATCCTCTCAGGAGGGAGAAGTCTTCATGAGCTAAATGAAGATTTAGCTTTAGAGGAAAACTTTGCTATTTAAGTAAAACCCATGGAATCCATTACACCCAGAAAGATAGCCTGATCCAAGAAGAATCCATCAGAAAC
>NW_010283061.1:0-714 GCF_000690775.1 Eurypyga helias
TTCTCTTTCTTAAATGACTTTGTGGTGGGGGAGTTTCTATATTTTTTATATTTGTTTCCCATGCCTGACTGTTCAGGGACCTTGTAAAGTCAGGCGGATTTGTGCTGACAGTCTTTCAGTACCATGCACAGCACAGATGTGTGCTGCAGCAGCCACGTGCCACCCTGGGAAGCTGTGGTTTCCACATGAATCGTGTCAAGAACAGGGGCCAGAACTTCAGTCCCTACATGGCCCCCTCACGCCAACAGCATATGAAGAAAAACAGCTGATTTTCCAGGCTTTCAGAAGAAAGCCTTGTCCTCTTTTTTTCAGAAGAACAGAAGGCAGGGAAAAGGAGTTGATATAGGAAACGGACAACATGGGGAAACTGGAGCGTAACGCTGGCTGAGCGTAGAGGGCTGGAGGTCAACAGAGGCGAGCTCTTGGATGGGAAAGGAAATAATCTCTGTAAATGCTAGGCTCACTATTATTCTTGAGTTCGATCTGGTTAGACAGCCCCTTACAGAAGCAGTAATAACAGGGGAATGGAATAAAAATCCCTCCCACAGTAGCTTCTTGACTAAGATAACAAATGATCGAGGTTGGATGTGCCTCTGTAGCATGCTTCCGAAGGGTTTATGTCACCCTGGGAATGTCAGGGAGCTGGAGTTGACAGCTGCCTTGCAGTGAAAGGCTACAGGTGTGTATGCAGATCACAGAATGGTTTGGTTTGGA
>NW_010283062.1:0-715 GCF_000690775.1 Eurypyga helias
GGGAACGGTGCTGGCTGCGGGGGGAAGGGAAAAGCACAGCTTCCCTCTGGGAAAACTCGCAGCCCTGCAGCGTTCCTGTCCTTGGCCAGTCAGGGAGTGGGATTCCGGCCAGACTGCCCGTGTCCCGGTGTAAAAAGAGCCCACCTACTCCTCACCCCCGTTCTCGATCCACTAACTCCAACTCTACCCCCTCCTGAGCTTTTCATCCCAAAAAATCTGGGGTTTGAGGGCTTTAACTCCCCTTCAACCCGACTCCCACGTCCTGGGACACTCAGGTTTCCTTAGAGCGGAGGGGTCAAGCACAACCAAGTCACCCAGGGCCGGAGAGGCCTTTGTAACCGTTCTGAAAACGGGGATTAACTCTCCGACTGAGGCGACACGAGTTACAGGAGGTTAAACCCAACCAGAAATACTCAGGGGCAGTTACAGACGGCTGTAAAATTCCAGCGAGCTCACCCTTCCCAACAGGCGCTTCGCTCCCGAAACAACCGGCCCTGTCTGATTCGCCGTGCAGGGATGGGCTGAAGGGTGCGGGAATTGGTACCTTCCCTACCGACACCCGCTACCTTGGCGGGCGAGCGCTCTGCGGGGTCCGTGTTTGCTCTCCTGAGCACGAGCAAGTGAAGCAAAACCGCCGAGCGACCAGTTGAACTCGCCAGCGCAGCAGCTTTGTTGGGAACCGAGCACCACAGGGCCCTGGAGATGCTCCGAGGGC
>NW_010283063.1:0-713 GCF_000690775.1 Eurypyga helias
AATGTTCAGATGGCCTGCACAGTGAGGCATTCTTAGTATATTCGTCCCTAGCAGTTTGCATTCTGATGCTTAATTTGTGAGAATGAATGTTGTATTTTTCCTATGTTAAGCCCCGGCCCTCATCTTAGCCAGTGCCTCTGAAGGACAAAGCTTGCACTTCACTGGAATCAAGCCCTGAAAGTTGTCAGAGGGAAGAGGAGAGCTTACATGAAGTTGGTGGTTATCTGGAGATTCAGAGTCAAGAACTCTAGGGTGATTGTGCGTGGCCTTTCAGACCTGAGATCTGTCTGCATCGAGGGGGAGGCACAGCTCACTTGAAACATCTCCCAGGATCCAGGCCTTTTCTGGCTGCCTCCGGAGCTTCAAGTTTAAATGGCAATTAAATCAGAGGCACTTGGTCCATCAGTGTGTGACATGCCAGCTCTGCCATGCAGGGACAGGGTAGCTCTGTGTGCCACCTTTGTGGTGGGAAGTTACACCAGGATGTGAGGCTACATGTGTTTAATACCGTTTAAAATGCCATTGAAAATGAACCTGCTTCAGTCAGAATGCCTGAATATCATCAGCCATTTTCCATGGTGAAAAAGCCAGGGAGAGCATCCTAGATAGGATGGGTATACTACAAACCATAAATACATGAAGCTGTACTAACCTTTAAAATACTTGTAAGCAGTTTCTGTGGAGAGCAGGGGCAGCTTTTAAGCAGCAGCAGC
>NW_010283064.1:0-714 GCF_000690775.1 Eurypyga helias
ATAATCAAACAGGCATATTCTCTGAAAGCTGCAGCAATGGTCAGATGTTGTAGAGTACAGCTTTAGAGTTCTCAGGCTACTGTTCGGTCCAAGCTCAACCAAGAGTATATGGGACAGTTACTTTTGGCTGGGAGTTTTGGCAGTGCAGTACTTGTTTACTCAGTAGTACAGCTACAGCTAGGAAGATTGAAAGCATCTTTAGGCAACAAAACATACTGTTTATGAATTTTATGCATCCCAGATGGAATGGTGGATGTTGAGCAAGCAGGTCCTGGTGGTCTCCTTCTGCTCTCTCAGGATATTTGTGTACAGCAGATTACAGTCAAATATCATGTGAGAGATCTTCGTAGCCAGAATCTGTGAGCCAGGAATGTGTGGATGTGAGGGTCTTTAAGGGGATAAGGAAGGAAATAAGTCCATGTTGAAGGAGAATACTGGGAATCACAAATTTGAGAAGAGCTTGAAGACAAGAACAAGGGCATTCTTCTCTGTTGTACCTGAAAAGTGTAATGGAAAGCATTATGGAGGGGTCATTGAAGAACATGCCATTCTGTGGGACCTACTAGACCAGAGGTACCAAGCCACAGAATTTCAAAAGCAGGGAAGAAGGTGGTGAACCTGGGCTTTAGCTGTATATGACACTGATTTCCTTCCTCATCTTAGAGCCCTGATCAATATAGCTGTTCCACTGACTGGATCCTTGGTCTTGCCAAT
>NW_010283065.1:0-713 GCF_000690775.1 Eurypyga helias
GGAAGGTGTGACCTACAGGCTCTCGGGCTGGGCAGTCTGGAGCTGGCTGCCAGGTCCATTGGCCCACAGGAGCATGTCCTGATTTCTGGGTGTCCCCTTTACAGGTTTCACGGCTTTAACAGAGAAGTTCGTCCAGAGGTACGGCACAGACAGAGGCACTGACATGCTGGTGCAAACCCTCAATTGCTACTTGTGTGACATTTTGGAAGGTAAGAGCCATGCTGCGGGACTGCCTGGCATTGGGCTGTGAGGCTGCTTAGGGAGGGTGGAGGCAGACATGCTGGGCAGCCTGGTCCTGCCTCCTTGGAAGGGCTGGGGCTTTCTGTGGCCCAGAGGAACAGCAAGAGCAGCCCGGGTCTGGCGAGTCGGGACCAGTGCAGGTCCTTTCTGCTCCTCACTGTGCCCGAGGAGACACCCACTTTCTCAGCAGCCACCTTGTGAGTCTGGTGTGAACACCCGGCTCATGATGGGTGAGGGGCCAGAGCAGGCTGTGGGCATCCAGCAAGTGCCAGCTTGAGAGTGACCTGAGGATGCTGCCACTGACGGCGTGTGTGTGAGAGGGAGACCCTCACCAGCCCCTTTTCACAGGGGACATCTTGACCCTTCCGAGCTGATCATGAGCACATTGTGGTCACCCCTTTGGCAGCACCTGTAGAGCAAAGCAGGAGAGTTCTGAAAGATGATGAAGGGTCTGGAGCATCTCTCCCATGAGG
>NW_010283066.1:0-711 GCF_000690775.1 Eurypyga helias
GGGGGGTCCTGGGGTGAGCAGGGGTGACATTGCAGTCACCAGGGGGACACTGGGGAACCTGAGGAGATCTCAGATGACACAGCGGGATATTGGGGTGACCCAGGGGAACCTTGGGGATCGTGGGGGGCCCCTGGCGTGACCCAGGTGGGCACTGGGGTCTGGGGGGGGGACCATGCTGTGAGCTAAGGGGACAGTGGAGTGACCCAGGGGAGGTCCTGGACAGACACAGCAGAACCTTGAGGACTATGGGGCGGACCTTGAGTTCCCCAGTGGGTCACTGGGGGTCACTGGGGGAGTCTGGGTGGCTGCAGGGGGACATTTCTGTTGACGGAGGAGGACATTGGGGATTGTGGGGGGACCTTGGGGCTACCCAAGTGGACATTGGGGTGACCCAAGGGGACATTTGGGGCCCTGTGGGGCTACCTGGCATGACCCAGGCAGACATTTGGGATCATGAGGAGAATCTGGGGTGACCCAGGGGGCACATAAGGGACAATACAGAGACCCTGGGGTGAGCCAGGCGGACAGTGGGGATCACAGGGGACCCTGGGGTGATGCAAGGGAATATTGGGGTGACCCAGGGGGGACGTGGAGTGACCCAGGGGGACATTTGGGTTCATGGGGCCCAGAAGAACATAGGGAACCCTCGTGGAAGCTTCCAGATCCTATTTCTTCCAGCAGGATGTTCAACCTCATGGAGTTTAACAAGGC
>NW_010283067.1:0-715 GCF_000690775.1 Eurypyga helias
AAAAAAAAAAAACAACAGCCAAAACACCAGAAAAATAGAGGGGCAGGAGGAGGGGAAGAAAGAAAGAAAATGGAAAGGTGAGGATCAAGGGTTTTTCTGTCCCTCTAAACATTAACTTCTCTCCAGGCTGTGGCATTCAAGAATCTGGGAGTTCAGCACAAATCAGAGGTACATTAAGTCACATTTGTTTAGTTTGATGAATAATATTAAAGCTCCAGATGGAGTTTTTTCAGTCAAAAGTATGCTTTTACAAAAGAGCAATCTGATGGTACAGAATCAGTGTGTGAAGAATTATGACTTTTCAGTACCTGAGGATATCTTAAGATTCTTCAAACATGTACATATTAACATAATTTCTGATCTTGATCATTTGAGAAGCTAGACTCTAGACTCAAAAAAAGTAAATAAACAAGATAAAATCTTAGCTTTGTGGATCGAATTTATAGAAAAAATGGCCTAGTTGTTTGAATTAATCACAGCAAGTGGATTCTTATACACATGGTCCTCGTCTTGATCCAGACATCACGACATATGAATAAAACACCAGATACGAAAAAGGTTTACAAAACATAATACAAGCAAAACAAGCGAATGATCTAGGTCAGCTATATTTATTGACTCAATATTCTCTTGTCAATGTGACTAAGCTTTGCCAACATCGGATCAAACACATGATTCATTTCCACTGCAAGTAAAGTAAACAAACAAAAAAGAG
>NW_010283068.1:0-715 GCF_000690775.1 Eurypyga helias
AAGGTGCTATAAGGTCTCCCCCGAATGCACCATTCTGTGTGCAACAGCTCCCGATTTAAGGGGAAACAAAGCCACAGCAGGTCCTCTGCAGCGGGATTAGTTTTTAAGCAGGGATACTCCTAACTCTTCACTTTCCCCTTTAGATTGTGACATCTGGGGTTTTTTTTCATTAATGAGCAGGATATGATTTTTGCAAATCAAAGGCCTGAAGGTGTCTTTCAATCACCAACACTTCCATCTGCAGAACAGGTACAGACAGAGCAATACCTCCCCCTTAAAGGCATTACTGGGCTATCATGCTGTGCTGTTGTTCAAGGAATCTTTCTCCAGCTTTGTTTCTCGGGTAACACAAGCAAGAGTATTCCCGTCAAATTCAACTTTATCACCAAGCAAAGTTGTCCTGTTCCTTCCAATAATGAACTCTGCATCCCTGATGATTAACTCAAATTTAACTGGCAACATTCTGGGCTACTCCTATTAACTGCAACAGGCTGAACAGCTTGAACCTCAATAAAATGTGCAGTAAACGCCTGAGCTAATTTAACCTCATTAATCCTCAAACCAATAGAATAACTTGATGTCCGCAAAGCGGCTTCTGCACATCCTCCAACATAAACATGCCCCTGTTGGAAATCAACACCAAAAATACGCTGCAGCTCTACTGCCGGGGTTATCGCTGGTGGGAACACAGCTACGTGATACCCCGACCTGTCAC
>NW_010283069.1:0-714 GCF_000690775.1 Eurypyga helias
AAAAAAACCCCTTTCAGAGGCAGTCTTTCTCAGTCTGGCCATTTCTAAAAGCTGGTAAATGAAGTTATATGATAAATTGCTCCAAGTTTGTGTAGTGGTGAGTTTGCACAGGTTGGCTGTCACCTCTTTCCTTTTCCTGTCTCAACTTTCTCACCATGCATTCTCAGTATCTCTGTTGTGCTTGTGCTGTACTG
Source organism: Eurypyga helias (assembly GCF_000690775.1). Lineage (NCBI taxonomy): Eukaryota > Metazoa > Chordata > Aves > Eurypygiformes > Eurypygidae > Eurypyga > Eurypyga helias. The sequence continues at coordinate 195 of NW_010283069.1, forward strand.
AAAATGTACGTGCTTATGCTGAAAGCTACAGTCAAATCAATGTCTGTGTTGAAGTGTTGGAGCCCTGTTAATAGCTCAGAGCTCAGGCAAGATAATGTCATTACCAGACCAAGAGGTGGAACAGAGAAGTGCAGACTTAAAATAGCCAAATTAGTCATGGAACTACGTCTTTGAGAGATATACCTAGGTACGCACGTATTTGCAAAAAAACCCCATATATATAGTCCTATTCAAACTTGCTCTATTTCCCAGTATTTAGATGACAAATCTCTTTCCTTTCTGTAAGGACTAGCACTCTGCATATATTAAATACATCTGAATGTAACCAAGTTACACCAAGTATTTCATTGCACTTGAAAGGTTTCTATTTCTCACAGTTTTATTTCAGAGTTAACCCTAGATTCTTAACTGAGTAGTACCATAAGCAAGTCATGTCTGAAGACATGAATCCAGGATTTGTGATATTCTGCACTTGAACTTGTTAAGTTCTTGAAATGTGGAGGTTAAAGAGTATCAGGCT
>NW_010283070.1:0-716 GCF_000690775.1 Eurypyga helias
CGTGTCACGATCCACCTTTCTGTTAGGATTCCTCCATCTAGGGATGTCCACAGAGCAACAGGAAGGCACCAGCAGACTGTGGGTAAGCAGTAGTAATTCATCTCTAGCATCCACTGCTAGGCATCAGTAAATAGGTATCAGTAAAAATGTGGCAGCATAGGTTTCTGCAAGTATAAGCCTGAAGATTTGTTGCCCAGTGCTGAATATCTTTACTATAACTTTACTATTAATATACTGTATCTTTACTATTATTACGGGTTGCCATAGGAGATGATAGCAAGTGCAGGTACATTTCAAGCAGTTCTTACACGCCACATGTTTTTAATTTCTGTGTTTCAACAGTAGCCCTGAAGGGCCCTGTAATCTACACATTGCAGATGGATTACGCACAGAACTGTATGCATTGGTGTTTCCCCTGTCCTTGTTCAGGTAGCACCAGATTTACCGCCAGCATCACGGTTCAGCTTCTGCACGCCTGTCTCACGTGGGCCTGTGCGCGCCGAAGCCAGCTGTGTGCTTCCTGAGTTGGCAGGAGTGGAAGTGCAGATGCAAGAGATTTATCCTCTGAGGGAAGACAGCTCTTCCACTACTTTCAGATAAATGCCGAGCGCACAGGCTTTGAATGCAGCTAATGAATTCAGTATGTGCACCAGGACATAGGCTTGGAGAGGACCACTGGGGTCACCGATCCCCGCTAACTGCCAGCAATCATACAG
>NW_010283071.1:0-716 GCF_000690775.1 Eurypyga helias
TTCACTGCAAACATTACCTGTCTAAAATGCCAGTCTGTAAAGCTCAGCTGGGACAGTATCCCTCTGGGCTCTTAATTTTGTGCAACTTTACCAAGAGAGGTATGACTATGTAGGGGTCTCAGCTGCCTCGCTGCAGTCCTACTGCTCCCCCATCAAGATTCAGCAATGTCAAGTAAGATACAGTGGCGACAGGTTTAAGGTCTTAAGACATTTTGTCGCTGTGGGTGATCTGCAAATGGAAAGATGCACTTGACGCTTGGCGGCTGCACAAGCAAAGAGAATGCCAGGAGAAAATATTCTGTACAGACATCAGCATGGCTGTGCACCTAGGAATTAAAGGCTGCCTGGACCTCTGAAGGGAGCCCCCTGTGAAGAGGTGGAATACACTTTTTTTTCATATTTCAGGCAATAGGTTATGGTCACTATAATGTGGGCCATTTTCCACTTCTTTGTGTGTACAGAAAGATGTGTTTTAGGAGGCAGAGGAGCATGTATGCAGCATCAGACAAGCACTGGAAAGTCAGGGGCTCTAATTTTTGTCTCTCCAATGTTTTTTCCATCCATGATTGTTCAATGTGTGCCAGGGCAGGACTAGATGCGGTGCCTCTCACTCCCTGGAGAATGTTTTTAGCCATAAAGCTAGCTGAAACAAGTTTAAAACTGAAAAATAAGGTATTACTTTTTTACTGATATAGATGTGTTGGGTTTGTGTGGTG
>NW_010283072.1:0-716 GCF_000690775.1 Eurypyga helias
CCTGAGAGCACTGCCTCATTCCAGAGCTTGCATTTCACTGACCAGTAATTAGGAGGCTGCAGCTGTGCATCAATAAACAAGTTCTAGTGTTCAAAAAATCTTCTTGTGTGTGTGTGAAACCTAGACTAGCCTTGAAATCACCTTTTGCAAACTGAAGAACCTGTGCCCTGAAGCATTTACAAGAATCCTCCAGAGCAGTTCCTTCCTGTCAACAGCAGGGGAAAGGGGTTCAGTTCTCAGCAGCGTTCAGGGCTGTTTATCTGCAGATAAGCCATTCCTCCTTAAGCACCACATGACACTAAGAGCTTTAACAGAGGTGACTGTGCCTTGAAGATAGGAAATGAGTAAACACCTGTGTTTGTAACATTTAATAAAATGGTCATCCATCCGTATGCTGCCTAAAGAAGCTTCTTACAAAGCAAAGGGGATAATGTGTAGGAGGATGGTGAAGACTAATGGCAGTGAGGATAAGCAAAAGTAGAGGGACGGAGCACTAATAACGATTGGTGTTGTCTGGTTGGGTCTCTTGGCTAATATTCAAAGTGCTTAATATAAATTACACAAGAGAAGGCCTGGAGGCCTTTATGGACTTTATGGATGCTGATGATCTGTACATATTATGATGATCAGGCGCTAATTCAGGTACAGGCCTATGTTCCAGTGTCGAACATAGGAAGGATTTCTTCTTTCTCAAATATTCCTCAGAGCCTTCCTAC
>NW_010283073.1:0-717 GCF_000690775.1 Eurypyga helias
TGATAGCCCCCGGGCTGAGCTGAAATGGCCCCCAGGTGTGGGCACAGGGAGGCCTACTGCCAGGCCAATTAGGGCTGTTCAGGCTCATTAGTGCCTTAGGCTAGCTCCACCTCTGCTGACGGGGAGCTGCACCTGTGGTGTTGCCCTCAGCCCTGTGTGGTGCCTGTTTTCCCTCACAGAGAGGTGGAGGAGCCATACCTGGAGCAGCGGTTCGGCCTGCTGCCTCGGTGGCTGCTCACAGCTCTGTGGCTGGGATGAGGGATGGCAGCCCCTGCAAGTGGTACCGCCGCTTTGGTCGGGATCCGGCCCTGCAACAGCACCGCTGCAGTGAAATGTGGTGTTTCCTTTTCCCTCAAGAAAACTTCAAACTGATAAAAGGCAAACAAATACCCACATAAATTTTCTCAGGATTATTTACAACGCTCACTTGGCAGAAGCAATTAACATCTAGGGGCCTTACGTATCTCCTCCTCCAGTAGTAAACAGCCACTGAAATAAATGAATTGTCAAGCAAAAAACCAAGAGGAAAGCACCCAAAATTTGCTCCCCTGCAGCAGTGCTCGGAGGACACGTGCTTCTGTGCCTCGCTCGCCTTGTGCCTCCAGAAACTGCCGGCACCCACAGCCGTCCAAGACAGCCTCCTGCCAATCTCTTCCGCATCCCACCTGCACCTGCAGCCCTGCAGCAGCACCCAGGCACATTTCACACCTGCCGAAA
>NW_010283074.1:0-717 GCF_000690775.1 Eurypyga helias
CCAGCACTGAGTCCTGGGGAACACCCTTGTGTCCGGCCACCAACTGGCTTTAACTGCATTCACAACTCTTCGGGCCCTGCTATCCAGCCAGGGTCCATCCAGATACTTACCATAGTGATGCTTTGAGTAGTCAGGCAGTAAAAGAGAGCAATAATGATACAAACATGTTTTTAACTTCAGATTCGGGCTTTTGAAGGCAGTGCATTATCCTCTAAGTCTGGTGACATGAATTGCCACAAACATGAGACAAGTTAAAAATACATATATCCCTGAATCTTTTTTTTGCTGCTTGTCTTACTCCTAGCCTCTGCTCACTTGCTCTTCCATACATTTCCATCATGTACTTAAAAAGATGAGCATTGTTCTCTTTGGCCTTGCTTGAAGAGGCTGAAGAGGGGAAAAGGGAAGTCACAGGGTTAAGGTGTCATCTCAGTTATGTCTGATGATGCTTATACAGAAATTAGCACTCATTGCTCCAGAGTGTACATCCATTTCTTCGTGCCTGTCGTAGGAAGAACAGACTGAAATTTTTTACTGTCAAAGATAGACAGAAATTGGTCTTGGTAGGTATATACTATTTTTAAAACTACTGTAGCTGTGCAGCAGAAGACAATTGTCCCATGGAGCTACCAGATCCAAGAGATGTTTCAGATTCAAGATAGAATCTCTAAGTAGAAGTTTTTGCTGCTGCATTGGGAGGCTCTTCAGAGGGATCTG
>NW_010283075.1:0-717 GCF_000690775.1 Eurypyga helias
TCCAAGGCCATTTCTGTGGCATTATCCTCAGATTCCCAAGTACTGAGGCCTTATTATCCCAACTGAACAGCTCAGTGTTTCTGTGTTTTCCAGCTTCCCCCTATGGCTGCTACCGCTCTCTTCTTCACTTCGAGAACAAGTTGCCTTGACTCATACATATCCCCTGAAAAACTGCCCTTTCAGCTCCAACAGAGGCTGAATCCCAAGCCAGTATTGTAAAGTTCAAGAACTGTGCCACTTTTGTAGGTCACATTCACAGCCTTATTCCTGCACTAAAGAGATCAATAACAGCAGATAGAAGATGAGCACGACAAAGCTCTCCAGTGCCCCAAGATTTAAACATTTTTATTTTAATTTCCGTCTCTGTTTTAGCTGTTGCCATGTTTTCCCTCTGACTTCGTAGGATATTTGCAGATGAAGAAAGAGCAGTTCATGAGTAAATCACAGAATACTGTGCTGTCATATAATAGCTACTCTGCTCTAATCTCATATTCAATAAAACTAATATAAACTGACATTTAATAAATCATAATAAAATATTAGCTAGTCCTCTACAAAAGTTTTGCCTCATGAAAGTTCTAGTCCAGTTCCTGGCATGTTCTAGTCCAGTTCCTGGCATGGTCAAGTGGAAACTTGCTATTTATTTCCATCAGTATTCGTTTGGCCCCGTAAAGTAAATCTTAATGGGTTTTAGGAGAGAGAGAGAGAGAGAGAGAA
>NW_010283076.1:0-717 GCF_000690775.1 Eurypyga helias
TCAGTTCAATTCCATCACGATCTTACAGCCTCTCCCTACATTTTCTCCTCTGTTTCCACTCCCTTTACTTCTGTTTTTCTCTCCCTCAACACTCTTCCCTCGGCTCTTTCCAGTCTTTTCCATTAGACACCTCTCATCCCCTCAGGTCTTGCTTCACGTGACGCGCCGACCGCCTCCTCCTATTTTCTGAGCCCAATACCCTTGTCTGACTTAGGGGGTCTTTCCACATTCGCACTCTACTGTTAGGAAGGAGATGGAGGCAGCGGGCGGGAGTTTTGTGGAGTCAGTGCACAGACAGGCAGTGCCGCCTTTCAATCCACTGCACACATTTTTAGATGAAGTCTCGAGAAGATTGCTTGCTTCTGCTAGTTTAAATAAAATGAAAGGGCACAATTCTGAACCTGAGTCATTACTGGGGACATGCTCTGAGCTAATTTAAGCAAGCAGTGAGGTACAGGAGCAATGCCAACTGTAATCACTCCAGGCCCTGGTACGCTTAGAAATTAATCAAAGTAGCTACTGCAGAATAAATACCTTCAAGTGGTTTCAAGAGTTCAATTCCTACATAGACACCCTTACTCCAGAATAAACGTCCTCATAGGGGATTATCTCTACTTAATTAACCTGGAATAGTTTATGCTGGGAGAAGTCTAGGAGTAGACAGATCTTAGGATTTGGCTGATCACACAGAGAACACTCTCCAGCCAAATTCACTTT
>NW_010283077.1:0-699 GCF_000690775.1 Eurypyga helias
CAAGAGCTCTTGAACTGTCTTTTCTTCCATGAGGGGCACGATCCGTGCTGTCTTAGGTGCTGCCCGTGAAAGTGTTTCTCCTTCTCGTCGTCCTTCAAGTACAGACAAGACATCAGCAGTCTGGTTTGAACTCTTTGGTGAATTATGATTACAGTTTGGCACTGAAATTCTGTGTCTTTATCATGTGGGTCCCATACAGACTTCTCAAAACTCCCAGGCAGCCCCGGAGCGTTACGGGCATGAGCACGAGCTAGTACTAATGCTGGGGAAAAGAAAAAGTCTGCCCTGAGCTATCTTCACACTCAGCCTGGCATCCGTACTGCTGTGTTTATCAAGAGGGAGCCGATGTAAAGGAATCTGCTAGTTCAGACTGTACATTTCTCAGGGAACAGATCATCTTTTCCTGCAGGGTTTCTCCCTGGGGCCTGGTTTTGCTGTAAAATAAAGGACTTTTCTGGCCAAGGGCAATTTGTTACTTTAAATTGGGTGTATTGAGACCGTGGAACTGTGAACCCAAATGCAGAGGTGTCTATGAGGCGACTTTAAAATTAAACTTTTCTTCACCTCTAATATTTAGAAATCTTGCCCAAAGGAATCAGGAACAGAAAATGTAGTTCTTCTATCCTGACCTCACCACTACAGCAGACAGGGAAGTTGTTGGTGACATGGCTGTGTTTTGGAACGCTGAGAACACTTCTA
>NW_010283078.1:0-715 GCF_000690775.1 Eurypyga helias
TTGTGTGCCTACACTTTCCCTTTTTCCCAGCAATCTCTTTCTCTCTCCTCCCTTCCCCCCCTTCCCATCTACCACAGACTCTCAAGGGTAACGATGGTTTGACCTTCTCGGCTGACCGTCGAGTCGGTAGACACAGGATATAAGTATGGGCTGCTCTGTACCCAGAGCTGTACGCTGAGCTCCCTACCCTCAGAGGATGGATGGATATGGGCTATGAAATACGGTTTGCCAGCTGGGATTCCTTTTGTGGTGCTGTGACAGTGATGGTACGCTCGTCAGCCTGCAGCTCTGCAGCTGTTAAATCTACCACTGAGAGGGTTGTGACAGCGGATGCTGTTCTGTGCGTTTCACTTTCAATTACCCCTTTACTGAGCTACAGTTATTTCTGTGCGATGAGGTGACAGGGATCTTGCCCCGGTCTCCTGTGTCTGGAGTGTGTTCTGACGGCCTTTGTCATCCAGAGCTTCCCCATCTCCTCCCAAGAGGAGTGGTGGCCACGACGTGGAACAACTCCTGAGAGTAACGGCTTCCCGGATAAACCCTCACTCATTGCTGGCTCATCGCTCTTTATTTCCGATCCGCTTATCTCATCCATGCTGCTGGCGCCTGGCGACTGCCCAGCCTGCCCACTGAGCCCCACGTGTCCTGGGCTGAAAGAAGATCCCTCGGCCGCTGTGGGCCCGCCAGCTTTGTGTAGGAGAGCAGCTCGTTCCTG
>NW_010283079.1:0-714 GCF_000690775.1 Eurypyga helias
ACCTGAGGATGGCCTCCACGTGACCTGGGGATGGTCTCTTTCAGACCAACAGAGGTTCTGGTTTTCCCGTTCTGTTTGGTAGTGACACTGCAAGTCCCCCGGGAGCCAGAGTGCCGGTGGCTGCTGCACTCAGCCTGCAAAGCCTAGTTGCCGATGGAAAGCTGGTTTCCATCTCAGCCAGTTCTCAGTAGGTGGCCTCTACAGTTCCTGTGAAAAGCAGACAGTGTGCACTGGGAATTCCTTCCCCTGTCATGTTCATCTCCCACACTTCACATTCCCACTGGCAGAAAATACCTGATAAACACATGTGTCTACTCAGGACAGTTTGCTCCGGAGACTTGTGTGCCCTGGCCCAGCCGGGAGCCTTGACTGACCTGGCGGTGGACTTCAGAGCACCTTCTGCTGGAGGCCGAGCTCCTGCCTCTGTGCTGGAGAAACGACGCTGGCCTGCACTCACGCTGTCCGGCAGCAAAGGAAGCGCCGTGTGCCGGAAGGCCAAGCCCTGCTCACTCACAAACACATCTCCTGGGAGCGCGCCGGTGCTGAGCCCCTCAGCTCAAGCAGTAAAGTTTGTTCTGGGCCCGTTCCCTTTCCTAGAGCAATTGCAACTCCCCTAAGGCCATGAAGCCAAATGTCCCCTCATTTTCACGGACACCATCACCTTGTACGCGTCCGTACAAGATGCCTAAAGTGGCGTGTGGCGTCTGTGCAGGG
>NW_010283080.1:0-715 GCF_000690775.1 Eurypyga helias
CAAAATTTTACTACACCAAACCATCTATTTTTCCACCCTAATAGCTTTTAATTTCAAACAAATAGGACAGCTCTCAAAGACTTCATGTTCCTGCAAGTTTAATGAAATTTGGTGATTAAAGAAGCAACCCAAATAAGTACCTAGACACAGAGGCAGACAGTTAAAATTAAATTAAAATGGCTCACATGCATCTTAAGAGACATCCATCAGTTGGTCAATCAGCATGCATTTCAGATGGCAAGAAAGCACGTGCCCAGTGCCGAAACCATGACTATGTACTGGTCAGAAAGAGAGTGTAGTAGGAAGCTGAAAATACTAAGAAATTTGGAGGGCATAAGGGAAGCAGTACAGAAAACTATAGGACAGTGGTGAATTTCATGATTCACAGAATAATTTGATTTTTTACAGCCCATTCCCCTGAGCATCTACCAGTTCTATAGAAAATAAAGAAACTGCTATATAAGAATATAGAACAGCTATACAGCACACCAGAATATGTAAATTAAATTGTTCAATGATTATTGGATACGATATCAGTGTTCTGCACACCACAGAAAGGGAGAAAAAAATACCCCAACAAGTACAAAGTATTGCATTAGGGGAATTAAATATTTTTCATACCTCAACTATTTATCAACCTGTTCCTTCAGGCAGGATATTAATAGATTGTGTATTCTTTTTATTTTTTGGAGAAAAAAAAACCCACAAAAAAACC
>NW_010283081.1:0-707 GCF_000690775.1 Eurypyga helias
TTTTTTAGATACGTAGTGTCATTAACTTCCGCAATATTGGATGTCTTAATTTGACTTTATTTATCAAGTTTAATTTTTAATCATCAAAACTACTCGAGTTTCTGTCCATGTATTTCAGCTTCTGTCCATGAAAACTCTTAGAGAAGATGGCTGATGTAAGCTTGAAGGAAGCAGCACTAATAGTTGGTGTGGTGGCAGCCTGCTACTGGAACAGTCTGTTCTGTGGCTTTGTTTTTGATGATGTTTCAGCGATTTTGGACAACAAAGATTTGCATCCTTCTACTCCGTTAAAAAATCTGTTTCAGAATGACTTCTGGGGCACTCCAATGTCCGAGGTAAAATGTTTGTGAAACACACTGAGGCACCTAAGAAATGGAAAAAAACCTTGCAGACTTTTCCCTAATATGGTTTTAACAGAATAGTTTGTTGCGGATGGAATTTGGTGGGTGTTGGTGTTTTATACTGTAGGATCAGAAAGAGATGTTGCTTATATACTTTCCCTGTGTTCAGTAAAACAGCTTGTAAGAAAGTGAAGTCATATATCACATTTCAAGGTACTGTGTGTTACCTAATTCCGATACCGAAACTGGACAACTGACCATTTTCCCTTCTCCTCTTGCAAAAGCCAGACATTGATGTCCAAGGGTATTTATTTCTAATTGTAGTCTGGAAGGAGAGATAACAATCTTGAACAACAAAGCTGGGAG
>NW_010283082.1:0-719 GCF_000690775.1 Eurypyga helias
GAGGAAGAAGATTTATATCTCCTATGCTTAAAGGATCAAACCCAGCCATGATGTAAAATGCGATCAAGCCCACAATCCCCTTTTGATGTCTACAGGAAGGAAAGAAGATGCTGAGAACTTTCTCAGCTCTGTGGACGCCAGCCCTTATTTCCACGTCCAGGGTCAAGAGGTGGTGGAAAGAAAAATAAAGCCCAGTCGGGAAATGAGAAGTTGAAAGAGCTCTTTCCTTCCCCGAGGCTGCTGGACAGGGGCAGAGCCATGCCCGGGGTGCTGGGGCAGGTGCTGCCCAAGCCTGGGATGAGGGTGATCATGCCGGAGTCACGGTGCAACACCCACACGGCAATGCTGCCGGCAAGCAGCTGTGGGAGTTTGCAAAGGAATTTAGCCAAGCAAATGCCATCGGTTGCTGCCGCAGGTTGACCTGACTGTCCCCACCGCGAACAACACTGCGTGATCCCGCTACACTGTTCACAGCGGTTGAAACCCCTAAATTTAGATAGACCAGCTGTAAGCGGTATGCCAGGTATTTAAGGGCCTATAATTTTAGACTAAGCATAATTGTGAGACGTAGTTAATTGTGTTATATCTGGGGCTGAGCAATGCCAAATATTTTCCGTGGTTATTCATGCAGATCTTTACATGAATTAGCAATAGCCACGATCATCCCTCTCCAGAGTCGTTTGCACAAGGGAGTGAAGGCAAAGCTGAATTTTTCATTT
>NW_010283083.1:0-718 GCF_000690775.1 Eurypyga helias
TCAGGCCCTGAGAAAAAAAGAATGGCCAAGAGTGGGCAGGGAATAACTAACTGCTATAGACAGTCATGAGGGACTGTAACCATAGGATAAAAACCTGTATCTTCAGAATAGTGAGAACTCCTGTGCTACTCTGAAAGACTTTCAGGGACATGCTTTAGGAAACTGGAACTAAATTTTGGGTTGGGCACAAAATGGAGTAGGTAGATACCTCAGCCTATGCATATCTAGTGCCCTGTTTCTACCATGCACTATGTGAACACAACCTTAAAGTGTATGTGTCACGACTGAACTTTTTCCAGACAAGACAAGCAAATAATGTACAATCCCTCTAGAGATTTTGCTGAGATTAATTGCAAGGGTTTATTAATTATTGCTTTGCAGTTGTGACTCTTCCAGCACCAGCACCTGCTTACAGAACCCTTGAAAATATGGGGCATTTTAACTGAATACATCATAAGTAGAAGCAGGCACTCAGTCTGCACATCAACAAAACAGCTGTGCATATTTGCTTCTTGTGGCAAATTAAGAAAAGCCTTTTAGCTAGATAAAACAGTTGGGATTAAGGATAAGATAGCTAGCATTCTGAATCCTAGAAGCTAAACTCTGTGGTCAACGGGAAAGAAGTGTTCCATTGCAGTGCTTAAAATTAGGGAAAGTACAGCAACCAGCCTGCAAGAAAACTGTATGCTGCCCATTTCGTTTCCAGCTTTGCTTTCAA
>NW_010283084.1:0-719 GCF_000690775.1 Eurypyga helias
GCCTCAGCGGCGAAGGTGACACCGCGGCGCCATGGGCCTTCACTTCGGTAACCTGGCGCGAGTTCGCCATGTCATCACCTACAGCCTTTCTCCCTTCGAGCAGCGAGCTTTCCCCAACGTCTTCTCGCACGGGCTGCCCAACATCTGGCGGCGTTTCAGCTCCAGCGTCTTCAAAGTGGCGCCCCGTGAGTACGGTGGGAGATGCCTCAAGCGCGGCCTGAGGGATAAAAGTCCATTTTGTCCTGAGTTTGGGGTTGGGGGAAGCCCGGGGCAGGCGTCTGTGTAGCGATGGGCTTGTGTAACGCTGTCACAGAAGGCTGCTGGTCCAGGTCAGTCAAACAGCGTGGCTTGTGTCTCCTTTTAATTGCAGCCTTCCTGGGAGCTTATCTCATTTATTCCTGGGGGACGGAAGAGTTTGAGAGGCAGAAGAGGAAAAACCCCGCTGACTATGAAAACGACAAATAATCAAGTTTATAAGGAGATGGTTCCCTCGCTGTATTATCAACCTGCTGTTGCTAAGCTTTTCCGCATGACTCGAAGGATGTTAAGAGGGAGATAAGTCTTGTCTAATAAACTTTGACTTTGCCCCGTGACTTTGTGTGAAATTTGTGTCTTGAGATGTGAGTAGCATCAAATCTCTGCATGGTTCTCTCTGTACAGGGAGATAACCAGGCTAAAGTTCTGTATGCTTAAACTCTTCTCTCTTAGGGCATTTTCAG
>NW_010283085.1:0-713 GCF_000690775.1 Eurypyga helias
TCCCGGTCCCTCTGGATGGCATGCTCTGATCTGACCGACTTGGAATTGGTCTACTCTATACTTGAAATTTTATTGGGAATCCCATTTAAATGTTTGTAGACTACATCATTCTGCTGGGCATGATGGCAAGGAGTACAGCTCAACAACTCTCTAGAGTACTGTGCAAGTGTAGCTGATGTCCCGCTCTGCTGCTGAGAGAAGTTAAGAGGATAGGAACAATGTGGAGTGAGGCAAGCAGAATGTCAGTAGATGGGATCTGAGAGCGTAAGCTGGTGTTTGAGCCCTGTAAACTTTAACGGGATCTTTGTGTGAACACTTGCTACATGTCAGTGCAGGATTTGAGTCCAAAGTTCCGCATCCCTGTCATGGCAGATGTAGAAACAAAGGTCTTCCACACAATTGCAGAGAAGCTGGCATTGTTACTGAAAATGCTTTGCACGTTCTGTGAAATGGAAAGAAACGGAATCCAGCCTTCTTGAATCATTGTCCTGTGCATCTCTCACAGGCTTAACCCCTCCCTCACGTTGTCCTACAGTGATGCTTTAGGTCAGGCAAATTAGAGCTGTTGTTTAATTCAATGCTTCCAGAAATAGGATAAAAACACTTGTAGTTAGTTTGTTCATTAGAATTCCTTGAAATGAAGACAAGTATGTATTTCGGCCATATCCCAAAGAGCGTATTCCCTTCTTCTACTGCATTCATTGTTGGAGAGA
>NW_010283086.1:0-700 GCF_000690775.1 Eurypyga helias
AAAAAAAACTGTGCAGGAGTTATTCTTGGGAAGAAAGTTTGGTCCATATTTACTAGGGACCAAGCAGGTGTCTGACTGCCTGGTGGCTGACTCAGAGGGGTTTGAAGTCAAACACCCATTCTCCACTGAAAGTCTGCAAAAAAATTATTTTGAATATGAAAGAAGAATTATACTATTAAAGGAGCTCTGAAGATAAACAGGGAACTGAGACGATGACAGGCAGACCCTCCATTATCCAAGTTGTGCTCCTGATGAAAAGCAGACATGCTTGAAGCATTGCCCAATATAAAGATCCAATGGACCAAGTGACAGAATCAGAGATGAATGTTAAAACTGCAGAGATCAGGAGCCAGCTGCACACCGATGACAAGCGCCAGCACACAGAAAGAGGAGCTGCAGCAGCGCTGGGTCAGCAATAGCCTGGGAGAAGACAACAAATGAAGGTCTCCCAGTATCGGAAAGCCTGAAGAGAATTATGATGATTTTCTCCCTAAGTACACCGTGAGGCTGAATAACAGAGAGGAAAAACAACCTTAAAGTTAGAAGAAATTGGTATAAAATGACAGCAGTGCTATCAGAGCAAATGAGTAGCAGTTAAGAAAATGTTCCTAACTGGTAGAGGAAGCCAGCACTGTAATAGCCTGGAACAGGAAAGAGTAGAGAAAACCAAAACTCCTTTAAAGAAGGCATTCAGTAATAT
>NW_010283087.1:0-720 GCF_000690775.1 Eurypyga helias
CTATGGGCTCGAGTAGGTGAGCTATTCTATAGAAGAAAAATGCTCCACATCATATTCTTCAAGTGGATAATTAACAAGCAAACAGCTCAGAGTGCTCAACGCTAGGAAGGAATGGTTGAGACCAATTATTTGTTATAAACTAAACATACTGGAAAACTGATGAGAGTTTAAGTTCCTCTTCACCCTGTATGGGAAGCGCCTTCAGAAGATCTGTCCTACAAGAGTCTAAGCCTGATTACACATACTAATTTATGACTGAAAAATATGGAACTGATTACTTGACACAGTCAACAAATGCTCTGAGTTTTTCACACTGCTTCTTTAGCCTTTATGAGAGAAAGAAAGTCCTTCACGAGTATGCTTAATCTTCCAGGGTCTCTTTCTCAAGAAACACCTTTGACTCCTTTCGTGTCCTGAGAGCACACGGGAAACCTGGACTCAGACTATTATCACTGGATCTAAAATAAATAAAGAAGAAGTGGTTCTCTCACATCTTCTTCCCACCCATCATCCTTTAGGTGCCCTTCAGTTCACAGGGAAATCTGCCTTGAATGTTCACTCCAACTGACATGGCAAAGATCCTTTGCTGAAATTGATCCTTCAAGAGCCGTATGTATACAGAGATCAGTATTCTAGTATGATCTCTTCTGAAAATTGCTTAACTAGGTGCATCCTTCTTTTGTGCAAAGCCATGATGCAGTATGTTAAGGAAAAAAAAAA
>NW_010283088.1:0-719 GCF_000690775.1 Eurypyga helias
GGGAAGGGTGTTTTCTTTTTTCTTTGCCCCCACCTCTTCAGTTGGCTTTGATCTGTTTTATGAGGGTCAGAAGACGAAAACCTCATTACCTAACGCTGCTGGATGTCGACGTGTGTGTGTTATGGCTCTTTGCCAGTATCTTAATTAGGGAATTTATAAAAGCTGAGGGTGGATGCCAGTTCTTGAAAAGCGCTTTTAGCCTTTCTGCTGGAAAGAAAGCTTTTATTAATTCATTACAAAATGTATTAAAAGGGATCCAGCTCAACTCTGTAAGCGAAGCTGCTTCCTTCTCTCTCCTCTCTTTGTCTCTGCCTTTATGTGAGCCATTTTGGGTTCCCTGCCCAAGATGGTCCCAACAAATGAGATTTGTAATAAGCACGTAAGTCAGTTTGGATTGAAATTTGCTCCAGGTCTCTGATTTAAAAAGGTCTCCAGATTGTGAGCGAGTGTTGCCAGAATTCAACAGAAATGGCTCAGTGCATTGCCATACCTTGTGGAGCGAGGGAGGCATCTGGTCTTAGATCCCTGTGTGTGTCCAAAGTTGCTGGGACTTGACTTTCCAGAGTGGCTCCTGGGGAGCGGAAGGGCAGCTCTGTGTGCCCCAGGCTGCTGCTGAATGTCACCCACCAGTTTCACTTGCCCCTTCCAACTGGTACTGCCTGAAGGTGCTGGTGAAGTCCTGTGTCCCTGCTACAGGCCCTGTGAACCTGAGGAGTTGT
>NW_010283089.1:0-719 GCF_000690775.1 Eurypyga helias
TGAGACACAGGGTGGATTTGCAGGTCTGATTTGGGGTAGGTGCCAAAGGTGGCAGTGATCTTTTAAGCTTCTTTGGCATCCTCTCTTTTAAAGGTAATCAAAACCAGCAGAAACAGATGATGTATAGCTCAGAGTATCATCAGCATTTTTGTTACAGTTAAGCAGTATGTTGTTATTAACAGCAGCTTAAATTCGTCTCTCATTGTTCCTTGCTTTCAGAAGAAATTCAGTGACCTTTTTGCAGGTCAAGCTGGAGTTGCAATCTATTCTACTCCCTGGGTCCTCATCAGGGTTGTCCCATCCTGGCCCACCATTGATGCAGTTATTGAGTCCACTGCAGCTTCACTTTCTTCTCCACATCCAAGCCATCTGCCTTCTCTCTCCTGATGATGCCTGCTCCCTTCCTCTCCTCCAGTCCCTGGTCTCCATCCCTCACATCATCTTCCAAGTGTATTTTTGACTTCTTCCTCAACTTTCCCCTATTTGTTTTTGTTTATAGTAGTGTACAGGCTCTTGCTGATTTCTCTGAAGAGAAAATTGAATCGGGTTGTTTTTCCCTTCTTCCTCCCTCTCCCATCAGAGTCACAAACATTTTTCTTCTTTTCTTACACTTATAACACAGAAGTCTAATTTCATCTCTTGATCTTTAGTTTCTCCTCTCATTTGCTTTCTCATAGTCCTGAACCTTTCACTGTTTTTTGTTGTCCAGCTCTCATAAT
>NW_010283090.1:0-715 GCF_000690775.1 Eurypyga helias
CATCAAACAATGCCTTATTTTTCTCCACCCTTCTGCTACTGTGGCTGTGGAACTCACTGATCCTTTTGGTTTGATTTACACTGTACCGAATAAAAGCAGCAGCAATACCAAGGCATACCTCTAAAAGGTTTTTCACTGTTCTCCTCCCTAAAATCCAGTCCTTTCATTTTGTATTTCACTACTATTTGACCAATCACCATTAAAACCTCTTTGTTTGAAAGCCTGAAATATCCCCTAGCATAGCATTGTCAAGCATACACAATTGGGATTTACCATTCTGCAAGTATTGTATTCTATAAGGACAGGGCACCACGGCACCGAAGGACACAGCTACACCGTGCAGTTCACAGCGCACACAGCCACCGGAGCTAGTGCTAATGAACCGCTGTCTGCACATGGAGCGCTGTGCCGATGTACCGCCTCCAGGTCTGCGAGCAGCCTGACTGATTTACTTGCAAGACTGAGCCTACAGTACAGGATGGGGAGGAGAGTTTGTGATGTTTAATGTTTAAGGTGGCAATGACAGTCTTTCCAGTGTAAGAAGAGAAGAGCAACATCTGTAATAGTAGTTCCCAGGAAGTTCACCCCACACGTTTTGACTGCATTTCCCTTGGAAGATTGTACTCCAGCCAGACATGTGTTAAGGGCTCTGGCAGAGAGCTCTGAAATGCCAGAGGAAAGGACCTGTCAGCTATGGTCTTCCGCCTGGAATGCC
>NW_010283091.1:0-720 GCF_000690775.1 Eurypyga helias
AAAAACCAAACCACAAAACACAAACAACAACAAAAGCACCCCAAAATACTCATCAGGAAGTCTCATAAAGGTCAGGATAGTACTAAGATTGACAATATGCAAATGCTGCAAAGAATATAAATACACATAAACATACTCAGGGGCTATGTTCTAGCCCAGAGATATGTAGGATGACTATGAAATACTGAGTTGAAAAGATTTCAAGACCACTGGAAGTTGCTATACTGCCATCAGTTCAATGCCGTAGGGAAGATAAAACTGTTCTTCCAGAGGAGCTTCGTATTTTCGAATGTAACAAAGCCCAGTCACCACCTTTGATCAAATACACAGCTACAGGGGTGCTCAAAGATATTTTCCCAACAGAGCTGCACAAATAGCTGTCAGCTGCCACACGGTAACAAGGAACGTCATCCACCATTAATGCTGGGAAAAAAACATTTGCACCAGCTGTGAAACAGCATACTCATCCACAGCAGAGCAGAGATTCCCAGCGTTAATCTAAAGCTAGAAATTCCTGACTAACTCACTGCAGCTCTGCCACAGAAGAATGTCTCTGAATTTGGATTCATTCAAGAGTTAAATCTGAAGTAGAACCATTCTGCAATACAGCTAGTATTCACTAATAAAATTTTTTCAGGAAGTTCATCCTTCCTCCAGTATCAATCCTCACTTTGGAAAGCTGTAGTCAACCTAGATCAGCAGTAAATGAAGGCTTATTTT
>NW_010283092.1:0-722 GCF_000690775.1 Eurypyga helias
GCTGGGCTGGGCCGAGCTGTGCCGAGCTGAGCTGAGCCAGGCCGGGCTGAGCCAAGCTGGGCTGGGCTGGGCGGTGCGGGGCTGGGCTGTGCCAAGCCAGCCGAGAGAACCATAGTGGTGCTGCTCCCTGGTGGCACCATCCCGTGCTGGGCCAAACCAGGCTGTGCTGTGGTAAACCGTGCCAGGCCACGCTAAGCCAGGCCAGGCCAGGCCACACTGGCTGACCCGAACTGTGCCTGGTCACGTCAACCCAAGCAT
Organism: Eurypyga helias; assembly: GCF_000690775.1. Lineage (NCBI taxonomy): Eukaryota > Metazoa > Chordata > Aves > Eurypygiformes > Eurypygidae > Eurypyga > Eurypyga helias. The sequence continues at coordinate 259 of NW_010283092.1, forward strand.
CACGTAAAACCAGGCCAGGCCAAGCGGAGCCAAGCGAAGTCAGGCCCCTGGTCATGCCATGCTGTACCGAATTGGACCGTGCCCGCCCCATGTTGTGCCGTGCTGAGCTGAGCCGAGCTGGAACATGCCAACCCAGCTGAGATGCACTGAACCATGCTGGTCCGAGCCATGCTGGGCCAGCCAACGCATGCTGGCCCCTTTGCCACCCCATGCTGAGCTGAGCCTCGTTGTGAGGGGTTTGACTGTGCTGTACCATGCTGAACTGAACTGTGCCAGCCCTCCGTGTCATGCCGTGCTGGGCTGGGCTGAGCTGGACTGAGCTGAAACATGATGGCTGAGCCATGCCAAGCTGAGCCAAGTTGAGCTGAGTAGCACGGTGCTGTGCCATTGTGTGCTGAGCCATGCCATGAGCTGAGCTGTGCCGAGCTGTGCTGAGCTGAGGGCTGTGCTGAACTGGGCTGAGA
>NW_010283093.1:0-720 GCF_000690775.1 Eurypyga helias
AAAAAAAAAAAATCAAGCACTGGGAAAGTTAAGAGTAAAAAAATTAGTTATGGCACAATTAAGCCATATGATGTGTATTCACATGCACATCACAAGTCCTGCCTAACATCATGCACTAACTCCAGCAGTAATGCCAGGAATAGAACTGCATGCTCTGATTTTAACGCGTCTGAATGCAACCAGAGAAAGAAATTGTCTCTTCTTATCATACTCCAGCTAATTCATCATCTTTCTTTTGTATTTCACCAGGCAAAAGACTGCACTTCTGAACTACGGTATCTTCCAAACAGTCTTATCAGCGCAGTCTCTTTGTTGATCTCATTTTGAGACACGATAGCAATTCTAGCTTGTGAAACAACAAGATTTTTTCCAGGCCATAGGGTCAAAATCTGTGATTCCCCATATGCTAAGCAGGCACTCAGAAAAGCACACTAACATTTGGCAAACATCTATAGCAAGGACTCTTACATCTGTGGCATACAACCAGGAACTGTCAGCACTGGTATGCAACTTCAGAACCCTGCCCCCACTCAGCTCGCTGAAGCCACATTCACATAGCATTTCACTGGGATCCACAGCCTCCTTGGAGAATGCCTGGCTTATACAAACCACCACTCAAAAGTGCTGGAAGTGAGAAATTCCTGAGTAGTACTACTGGCTTTAGAAGGGTTATCTGCTTAGAGAAAAGTAGAAAGATACCGAGGATAGCTTGAAGCATAG
>NW_010283094.1:0-714 GCF_000690775.1 Eurypyga helias
GAATGAATAAGTAGGGAATTTGGCCAGGGCATCTTCTAACCAGCTTTCTTTCTAGCAGGAAAATTGAAGCCCCCTTTTCTGAAGGTTGAAGACCAGAGCAGGTAAATGAGGCTGTTCTAAGTATCATAACTTTAAAACCTCAGGGGCTCCCAGGGAGTGAATCCTTCACTGGTTTTATCTGCAGTGAACATCCTGTACACAAGGCAGAGTGTGGCTTCTCTGAAGACCCTGTTAAACACCAGGAAGTTGACCCTCTCCTAGAGGGAGGCAAGTGGAATTTAGAGAAACAATCTAGGTGGCTCATATGTCCGTGAGGGGGGGGAAAGGTGTTAAATGAGACTTGACAACAGAGTTTACTTCCTCGCTCGGATTCCGTTTGTGATCCTCAGCAGGTCACTTAATCTGCCTGAGCCCTCTGAAACGAGGAAAGCGATTGAAACACACGGGGTCAGGGCCCGTAACTTGATTACGGCATTCAGCACAAGGGGATCTGATCTATGTGGTGTTTCTGACAACTCTGTAACCCTAACAGTATCCAGAGTTAATTAATTATTCTGAAGGCAACATGTAAGGCAGCTGCAGAGTCAAACATTGGTTTTTACATCCTGCATGCAATAAAGCAAAGAGAGGTGTGGTCTGGGAACCAAAACCTTCCCATGCTGCTGTGCAGCAGCGCTGGCTGTTGCTGGTGTGCCTTAGGGGCAAAAGGGGGGG
>NW_010283095.1:0-721 GCF_000690775.1 Eurypyga helias
GTGAGAAAAAAATATGTCAGATTATGAGAATTGGCCCTAAAGGAACCATATTAGTGCTTTATACACTGTGAAGTCAAGGAACATGGCAGGAACGTGTGTGGATCCTTGGCAGCCCTTGGGAACCTGGGTCCTGGACAAAACCCCTGTTAGGTAGGGTGCCTGACCAGCAGATGATCACTAAACTAACATATGAGCAGAAATGCTGCTGGCAGGGTGCTAGAGGGGCTAGATAGAGAAAATCTCCTAAATTAAGGTCCTTAGCCTATTTTAGCCCAAAAAGAGATGTCACAGGAAGAAGACTCAAAGGAAACAATGGCAAGAAGTTAGAGGAGGAAGAAAGACTTCAGCTCCCCAAGACAAAAATGGACCAACTTGGGTAATGACAGAATAATACAAACAGAGGTTGTATTTCATCTGTCTCCACACAGGATGGTAAATTAGACATATCTATTTTTTCAAATTTGTCTATAAAACAAAGGTTAGAAATTTAAGGAGGGACTTTGCCCCAGAACAACCTTCTTCTGGCACCACACATACTGCTTCCTTACAGTTTAACACCTGTAGCATAAAGCAAGGTGTAGCATTCAGCCTTTCCTGGCCACCTCCTAGGAGCGCTTGAAACTCATGAGAATTACAATATTAGTATTATTTTCTTCCAGCTCCAAGTATAAGATTATGTCAGTTTTATGTTTTCTTCTGTGCTGATTTTAGTTGGGACAGA
>NW_010283096.1:0-719 GCF_000690775.1 Eurypyga helias
TTTTGTTTTAAACAGACTAAAGCATGGAATGCAATAATAGTTACAAAGTATATTCCGATACTGAAAGGGCATGTCCTGGATGATTTAGGGTGGGGTTGAAAAAAGAGGTGTTATGAACCTTTCTAAATACCAGAAGGAGATGGAAGAATAAATGGGAGATGAATAGCATATGGCAATGAAAGGGATGAAATCATTATAATGTGAAAGGAAATTCAGGTAAGATGTAAAGAAACATTCCTGACCTGGGATACCAGTTTGCTAAATGACCCTTGTGCTGCCCTGTAGGCAGTTCGCACAATCAGCACTGCAGCATTGTATTATGATCTTTCCTTAGAGAGCTTATTGGATTACATGCATAGAAAGAAAATTAGTATTGCCTTCCACTCCTCTTACTTGCAAACAGTATCACTTGCAGGAGAATTTTAATTTTCCTCTAGAAAGTTCTTAGAGGTCATATAATCTAAAGCTAATACCTTTTCAGGTGATATGCTGTTTCTTTTGTGGAATATAATAAGAGCTTATAAGGAATAAAGTAACACATCAAGCTGCCAAAATGGACTGACTAGCAAGATTCATAACAGACATCAGGTTCAGTTCATGGATGTAGCAGAAATATAGCCTCTGCACTGTTACAGGTGAAATTTGTATGGAGTGAATACAGAAAACCTGGAGTACTGAAGGTACTTGAATTACCTCCAAATTACCAGTGGTAAAACGTA
>NW_010283097.1:0-722 GCF_000690775.1 Eurypyga helias
CAATACAAGCTCCTCCACACGTTTCACATTGCACCTATGCTCAGCAATGTCTCTCTCAATAAGCAATACTGTTTCAGTGGGAGAAGTTATGGATTAAGGCAGGTAAGGATCACAGGAGCTGCCGTGATCTAAGCAAAATACTCACCTTCCAAACAGGAAATGAGGAAGTGATATCAACAGACATCCAAATGACAGAACTGTGCAGCCCAAAGCAATTATTCTGGGTCTGTGAAACTTTGCTCCGAAGTAACTCACAAACGCTATCAGCAGCAAGTTGCCTGCAAAAAGAACCTGGTTCATGTTTACAAACCAAAGCATCTTTTAAAGATATAAAGTGCAACATAAATTTGAGTATACCTTGTTAGGTCAACATCTGGTACTTCTCTAGTCTTGTAAGAACTGATAACTGTACAGGGAACTGCCTAAACGATGCAGTAATTCCCTCCTGCCTGTGATCTTTTTCTGGAAGAGTTACACCACGTGGAATGAACATGAGAATAGAAGGCAGAATGGAAAAGTGATCACAGTGAATGAGATTTTTGACTGCACCTATGTAGAGAAGAAATTTTCTACTACTTTACATAGAGTCCAAGTCCAGAGGTTGCAGAACAGTAGCTGGTTTAGGAAGTTATTCTCCAAGGATATTCTCTTTTGCAGTGTGTGGGAAAATACAGAAGTATATATGCAAATGGTTTTGTATTGAAAATTAAAAAAAGAAAAAA
>NW_010283098.1:0-712 GCF_000690775.1 Eurypyga helias
AAGCCATGCTCGGTCCGGACAAAATTAGGGAAGCGATGCGGATTGTGAGAGCAGCTATGGAAAAAGTGAGAGATCCGGGAGGAGTACCTATGTACATGGGTATAAAGCAAGGCAGGACAGAGTCGTTTGGCAACTTTGTGGATAAAATTGCCTCAGCTATTGATAAGGCAGGGGTCCCAGAGTATATGAAAGGGGCAATGTTAAAGCAATGTGTGTTACAGAATAGCAATATTACTGCGAGAAATGTAATTAGCACACTGGGACCACATTGGACCATTGAAGAAGCACTAGAGAGGATATTGCAACTGCCCACAGGGGAGCAGGCATTTTTAGTGGAGGCAGTGAAAGAGCTGGGGAAGGAGCTAAGCAAAGGTTTTCAAGGGCAAGCTCAGAATATGCAGAATCAAGTGCTAGCAGCTCTTGCGCCCCTTCAAGCAATGGCAGCTACTCCACAGGGTTCAGCCAAGGCTCGTCTCAAGTGCTATCGATGTGGTGGCGGTGGTCACATTCGAGAAGAATGTCAAGCGTCAGGGATATGGTGCCAAAATTGTCAGAGCAACACCCACAACACATCAGCATGCCGCAGTCGCTCGGGAAACTCCAGGAAGAGCGCGCCGAACTGCAGTGGCCGCGCTCCGACACAAGTCATCGCTGCAGCTCAAGGACCAGGGCAGACGGACAACATTTCACCGCACAACCCATTCAACACCCA
>NW_010283099.1:0-722 GCF_000690775.1 Eurypyga helias
CCAACACTGTTTAAGTAGAGAACAAAACACAGCTTCCACTCCCAAAGGTTAAAGCATTCCCCCCTCCCTGCACAGCTTAAGTTTTGTCACAGCTTTAAATCAAAGCACTACACTGAGACAATAAGAGGGTCTCTCCCAGAACTTAATTCATACTGCTAAACGGAAGGCAAAAAAGGTAAAGAGGAGGCCAGAATCCAGTAGCTCCAGGTTCCTCACCTCCCACCAACTGATTTTGCAAATCCAGGGTATGGGAAAATCGAAATGGCTAATGCTAAAGACCACTGGTGCCATCTGGAGGCCACACAGAACAGACCGCCTAAAGTCTTGTCAACCTCTGTTCACGCTTGAGCGTTGTCCTCCAAAGCGAGCTTGCCAACACTTGCTGCACAAACATACCAGCTCTCCAGCCACAGAAGAAAGGAAAAGTTTAAGAGTAATTAAAGACACTGGCTGCAATAAATTTATACTCATCGTGTCATAACATTCAACTACAAGGCTTGCTACAAGCCTTTAGCATAGCTGACACTACGCTAAATTGTGACAGCTGAAATTGAGGAGTTGAAGTTCAGTAACAGAACTGGAGTTACCCTCCAGAGTCAGGACTGTCCTTGGACCAGAGACAGCATCTCATTATTCCCTCTGCACCAGTCCCACAGTTGTACTGGTACAGCTGACAGTATCACAGAGCAGCATTAAGATACCCAGTGCCACAGTTACCAGCT
>NW_010283100.1:0-723 GCF_000690775.1 Eurypyga helias
ACCGTTCTGTGATTCTATGATTAAGTGCGGACGGGCAGGTGGCAGTTAACTGTGTACCCACAGGGAATGACGTGGACAGGCAGCTCACAAAACTTCATCTCCAAAGACAGGAAAGAACCCCTAGAAAAGCCACACAGCCCAGCAAGCCACCCATACACCCCAGAGCTTGGGTTTGGCCAGCACAGGCAGAAATCCTGTATGCATGCCAGTCAGAGGAGTGCTACCCTGCGGGAGAAAGTACCCGTGTTCCCTGATCTTCCCCTCCTGGAAACTACACAGCCCCACATAAACCCCCCAAGGAAAAGAGTAGCTTGAGGTAGAGGAGAAGATGCTGGGAGAACGCGAGCGTCCCACAAGAGTGATCTTCACCGCGAGGGCTGAGCAGGTGAAGGCTGTGCCCACGGCCAGCTGCCGGGGCCGGAGAGCTTCGCTCCCAAGTGCCCTGCGCCTCCGTGCAGCTGCGCTGTGCCACCCCTCCTCCGGGAAGCCAGGCCGGGCAGCGCTACCCTGCTGATCCTACAGAGACAGGGCTTATGAGCGGGGCAGCCGGCAACGCCCGCATCTACAACAGCAGATGATAAAAAACCCAGCAACAAAACGCCCTCCAGTATTTGTTGTAGTTTTCATCTTTGTGACACTGTCACGAAGACTAGGTGGAGCCAAGAAAAACAGAGCAGAGTCCACAAATAAGACTGTACTTTTTATTAAGGGAAAAAAAAAAAA
>NW_010283101.1:0-720 GCF_000690775.1 Eurypyga helias
CTTCTCTCTTAATCTAGCCGTGCGATTCTGAACACCATTTAGGCTGGACTGGCAACTCCACATTTTCCCTTGTCAGAAAAATTATTCACCATAATGCATATTCATTCTCCTAAATCATGATATATAGGGAATTGAATTGCTCCTAAGGATGTTCTTGGTGTCAATTTACTGCCTGTTTCCTGTCACCAAAGACCATTTTCATGTCAGTTCACCCCTCTGTTTCCAAACTCCCATGTACAGAGGAATCGAGGTGCTGAGGTGAAGCTGTTATCTCCTGATACAAATGGCCTTGAGCAGCCCTTGTATGAGCTTTGGTTTTTTAACTACATGGTTCTTCACTTGAGTACAACGCCCTGGATAAGACCTTTTTCATGATAAATAACTTGCAAAGCACTCTGAAGAGCAATTTTTTAGCTAAGACCCCATTAGTAGTGTTGGTCTGCAGGTGTGGATCCCCAGTGGGCATCTGTCTGTCAGCATATCTATTAACTTTAGCCAGAGGAAGATATTGCTTCAGCCATTCTTCCTTCTAGGCAGTCTGACTGCTGTGCTCTTTTTCTGACTCTGGAAAACTTCTCAGACTACCAAGAAACTAAACTTAACAAAGGTCCAGCTGTCTGATTTTTGCAGCGGCCATAGTGATGAAAACACTGCCAGCACTGTGCATGGACTTCCATCACATCTCTTCCTTGGACTTGTTCCTTCCTGCAAAGACCTCAC
>NW_010283102.1:0-724 GCF_000690775.1 Eurypyga helias
CCGGAGTTAAACCACGACAGCAGGGCATCACAAGAGATTTGGGACTTAATGACTCAAGACCAGCAATCGAGGTGCATCCCATCAAGAATCAATGTCTGAACGCAAGGTGACAGCGCACAGGCCTGTCACACGCCCGGGAACCGAAAGGGGCCCAAAAAAGGTCAGTTATCAGCGAAGGCAGCAACTGCCGCTGAGCTCGCTCCACTCACGGCGCCTCTCTGCCACGCTGCTCCTGAGAAACATTCCCCAGGCTCACAAACCGTCAGGAAACCCAGCTCCCTCGTGCGTTCCCCACCACACGCCGACGTGGCGCCTCAACCACGCGGAGACAGGGGAACCCCGGCACTGCTGCGCGGGTGTTGCCGAGCCAGTTTTTGCCCAACGCTCACCTGTTCGCCTTTTGCTTTAGGGACAACTCTTTTGTCTTCCATGTCGCACTTGTTTCCTAACAGCATCCTCTCCACATCTTCGTTGGCATGCTGCAGTGAGACAAGAGACGATTACGCACCCTCTCTGGCAGGCAGCAAAGCCCTGCTTCGCTTCTGGGACCCTGGCTGCTTGTAGGGTAACATTTACGGGTCGGGGTGCCCCGCGCACTCCTTAACAAAGCCCGCCAGAAAACCTCCTGCAGACCGGCTGAACTGCTTATCTACCCGGGAAGCGGAATGAGATGACAGCTACGGGTTTGACAGAGCCTTGTCGACTGGCTGGAGCGAGTCCAGAG
>NW_010283103.1:0-721 GCF_000690775.1 Eurypyga helias
TTAAGCTGCCATTCTTTTTACTGTTATTGCCCTGTGGATGTTTTCACTAAAAGAGTTAACTTCTGGTGAAGGAATAGACTTTGTTTCAACCTTTCCTTTATTAGAACACAGCAGTTCCTTTTTCACAGTTTGGAGTAACATTTCTTTTGGGCTCTTACAGGACCAGAGCCTGACAGTTCTAGTGAAGAAAGAGTTGAATGTATTGTTGTGTTCATAGTAGGTAGCTTAATATAAAACATAAACATCTAGTGAGTCAAAGAATGTAGTTCTGGATGTTTTGGTATAGCCAGGTCTAAAATAATCCATCAGGCAGAGCATAAGATGATGAGTCCATTACATAATGCTAGAAGTAATGTTGATATGCTATTTCTGTCAGAGTTGACTTAGCAAGTTTTTCCTATGAGTAGTATTTTCTAGGAAAAGGTAAATAGCACAGATACGTGCTATCAAACAATCTTGATTTTTGGATAGGTAACTTCTGATTTCTTGGATGATCTGTGTTCTGGTTCAAATCCAGCTCTTGAGCTTTGTGGTTGTTGGACAGAAGACACACAATTCATCAAGGGTTGCCCAAACCATGTGAAGTAGTGCACCCATCTTCTTAGGCTCTATACAGCTGTTTTGACTCACTTTACTTGAGTAGTGGTGCTTCTGTTGCGTTTGCTGAAGCTGATCCAACAGTGTTCCTAAGTGACTGAACCCAAGAACCACTGAAACACTT
>NW_010283104.1:0-716 GCF_000690775.1 Eurypyga helias
CCGCCTCTCACTTTGCTGCTTCTGCCGAGCCTTGTCCCATATGGCGGGGCGAAGCTGCAGCCTGGCTGCCCCGGGCAGAGCGCAGCTCCTGGCACACACCACCACCCCCAGGCAGGACTTCTTGAGGATCTGGCAGTTGTGGTTGTTGGTGTTGCGCATGGCCCAGCTGCTGAGGTGCCTCTGCGCGTTCTTCTCCTCGCTGGAGTAGGTGAAGCGCACGTAGCCATCCGGCCATTCCTGGAAGGCGTCAAAGTGCTTGGGCTCCTGCGGCAGGGTGAGGCACCAAGGAAGAGAGCAAGAGAGATTAGCAGGATATTGCTACCTGGTGGTTTTGCCCCATTACAAAATACATAATGGGAATAAAAGGGCTTTTTCCATAGCCAGTCAAACCAGAAACACTCGGATAAAACACTCAAAACCAAATTCAGAAACACCCTATAAAAGGGGAAAAGCACTCTGAGCTTCCATGCCTCAAGAAAAAGTCAGGATCCCTACTTTTCATCATGATTCCTAATACAGCGCTCTGCTGTCACAGATGCCTCTTCGCAGCGAGGTTACCCAGCCATAAGGTATCGGCCTTGCTACCAGAAACGACTGACAGGTCGACCACCGCTGCACCCAGGCAGAACAGAAGGCAGCCTGCTCACGCGTGCTGTTGAGTTCTCCTTGTGGAACCGTGCACCTGCAGACTGGACACCAGAAGTTTTAGCTAAGGA
>NW_010283105.1:0-723 GCF_000690775.1 Eurypyga helias
TTTTTTCTTTAAGTACCTCTTGAAATTATTTGTAACTGTGTAATATCACCTTCTTTTGTGCTTGGTAAGGCATTTCCTTTTGTTCTCATTTTATGTTCTTTTCCCCAAGAGAGTTATAATATCTGCTTTTATTTTCCTGTCTATTGGTTTCCTAAGTTAATCTTGTTTTCTTTCTTACGTTCTGTTGTTGTCTTTGCTATTTTGGCTCATCGTTGTATGTGCCTTCACTTACAAGCCTGCCTTTATCTCGTTTTGCTTGAGAATAATTGCTCATTTTGGCTACAGTTTTGAAGCTGTGTCTATTCTTGCTTAGATTTCTTATTACCATGACAAATCTTTTTATTTAACGGTATCTTGTTAACAGAAAGAGCATCTTGTTATCTTTGTTGCTTCGTGTCCTGAGTGGGCTTAAGGCTTCTCTGCCGAGTTTGCTCATGCATATTGTATCGTGCACTATGAGTGCTAACTTGTGAGGATGTGCAGGGTACTTGCTGTAACCAACTGTCATGTTTCTCTCAAATTTTTCTTTTGAAGTATGTTTCTTTTCTGTCTGAATTATCTGCTGATGTAATTTTGGTTATACAGGGATTGAAGGTGTGTTCATTCATTGCGTAAGGCATTGTGACTGTCCCACCTACCAGATGTTGAATCGGTGCTTGGTAGGCGTTCACGCTGTCATGTATGCTAATAACAGTTATTTTCACAAATTATAAGAGAAAAAAA
>NW_010283106.1:0-723 GCF_000690775.1 Eurypyga helias
CCGCCTCACTCGGACGCCAGGGTTCGAGGGAGCTCAACGTCCACCACGAGCGCCAAGAATGACACCGGCGTCCTCAGCTTACGAGCTGCTCGCTCCGGCTGCCTGACAACAGACCCTTCAACCAAGAGGCTGCTTCTACTGCTCCACACACCTGCACCCTGGCCACAGCAGGCACACAGGGGTCTTGCCCTCCGGCCTCTTCATTTCGGGACGCTCGCAGCGCACCACAGACTGCCGCGCGCACGGGCATGAAGCCCAGCTCCAGAGTCCTCCTCCCCTGTCGGGAGCGGACGCTCACAGTGACTTTTGCATGCGGCGAGAGACACGCAGCCGCCAGCTCCCTTATGGGGAAGGCTTCTGGGGCGCTGTCTTCCACGGAGGGCTGCCACCCTAACACTAGTGTCAATCGGCAGCTCGACTCCAAGGAGGCTGACCTGCTCCACGCTTAACAGGCAGATCACTGTGGCCTGACTACCTGCCACAGGGGCTCATACGGAGCCCGCCCGCTCCTCGGCAGCAAGGGGACGCGCTCTGTACCCCCACAAATCCCACCCAAGGGGAGGAAGGAGGAGCCCTTGGTTGGTACACGCCACGCTCCTTGCTTTCTGCTTCTGGGAAGAGTAAGGAAAGTACGCTGCAGCATCTTAGGGCCTAAGCACCCAAACCAACACCTTCCGCAACTGCCACGCTCTAGCGCACGCGTACCCACGCACACCCACGCAC
>NW_010283107.1:0-724 GCF_000690775.1 Eurypyga helias
TATTATACTTAATAGTATAAAAGAAGTATACATAATTGCTTAAGAAGCTGGCTAAATTAGGAGCTTATTTTGAACTGATCAGAAATGTAATATTCCTTCAGATCTTTGTCAGACAGCTCAACAAAGGACACACAAATCATAGACAATTCAGAGATGACACATGGCAAATCATTCTAACCCAGTTCCTTTACATTTTTAACATACTTACATTGCCAGTACTCAGAAACATGTTGAAGGATCTGTACATATTTCTACTCCATTGAAAAATTGTATTTCATAGTTACTATAAAAAGTGAAAGTTTGTATGACTTCCAGTCATGACAGGTGATTCTTCATATACCTCAAACAGTGCTTCAAGTTCTATTTTTTCATACATTTATTTTTTGTCCTAATGACACAAAATCAACAAAAATTACATTTAATTTCTCATAGTAATAATTTAGCATCATTAATGATGAGGAAATACACTATTTCTTTTCATGAATTAATGAAACTGTGCTTAGGGATGTATTTCCATGAACTACAAATTATTCCCATTGCTAACAGAGAAACAATAAGAGCAATAGTATTGGTGTCATTAAGGTAACATACTGTGGATCAATGCCTTATTTACTAATGCAAATTAAGCCACAGCCTATCAGGAGTCAGATTGATCAAGACAATTATTATGCACTTGTAACCATTAAGGCTACATAAAATATTCATAAATCATAGAATGGTTTGG
>NW_010283108.1:0-724 GCF_000690775.1 Eurypyga helias
TGATGCTTGAACAGGTTCTGAAAAATACAGTCTCAATACAGTATACAGTGTAGGGACAATGCAGACACAGCTGGTGAAGTTCTTTACATCATCACAACACATTTGCAGGTAACATACTGGGGTTGTATTCTCTCTGGAAAATAAAACAGTTGCATCTCCACGATCATGAAGACCTGCTCCCTTGTGTCTGGGTTGTAGTACATGGCCTGTTGTACGTGGATACAGACTGATGCATGGCTGCCCAGAAGATTATCTGATAGGTTGAAAGAAAGGCTTCAAAAAGCCAAGTCCTAATTTATGACAGCAAAAATCTAAGGGAAATGCCTACAGCCTTAAATGCAGCATCATCCGATCGTTTGTACAGCTCTTAGTTTAGAATTCAGATTCACATTCTTCTGAGGGATACCACAGCCTTCCATACAGTTACGCTGAAGAGGAGGGCATGTTAAGTGCTAAGACAGGTCCTGTTTCAGATCTCGTCAGCAACACAGAGCCCAAGCCCTCAAAAATTTCATTGAATCACAGATTCATAAATTTGTGGTACAGCTCCTCTGAATAATGCTCAGATATGGTCTCAGGCGGATCCAACGATTAGAGGAGGAGGATGGGAGGGAGGAGGGGAAAAGGGAATGTCTGCGGTAGGCCGGGAAGGCTGGGCCTGCCGGCGTTTGCCTGGCTCCGGCTGCCCCCTAGTGTCCCCGGCCGCGGGCGGTGCCGTGAGCCC
>NW_010283109.1:0-724 GCF_000690775.1 Eurypyga helias
CTTTCCTGTCTGAATCCAGCACACTTATTCCCATCTCTTTTGCCACTGAAGTAAGTCCTGAATGCCACCAGTTGGGAGTGAGGTACACAATGTCTCTGATATATGACAATTTTATGATGTTAACCCTCAGGTTATCTGGCTGTGTTCCATGGAGGCTATGTAGTAGCCCATCTGTCCTAAGCAAAGGAATACTTTATTGATCCTGGCTAATCCATATGATCACAGCAAGTGTACTGGCCCCTGCAACAGAGTTCCCAGCAGACATGTTAAAGGGCAGCTCCTTTCTAATCTTGATGTGACTGAAAAGTAGCACTCAGAAGTATCTGTCTCATAACATCCGTAGCTTCCTCATTTGGCCAAGCAGGATTATAACAGCTTCCTCTGAGCTGGAAACATCAAGAGTGACTTGGTGATGATCACCACTAGTCTTTCTTCATGTCACTCCTAATAATTTTAATATTTAGTCTTTCAATTTATGGTTGAAGAAACTTACACCTATCAGATCATTATCTCATTTGTATTTAATTATTTTCATTAGTTACCTCAGAATATTGTCTGGAGAACATAGATTGGTAATTGTACAGTTAAGCAGTAAAACCACACACCCTTATATACAAAATAATATGTCTCTCTCTAGTTTGCAAAATTCTCTTATTATTTTTAGCACATAGAAACCTTTATGTAACATTGTTGGTTTAGGATGCTTATCACTTTTGCTCTTCTG
>NW_010283110.1:0-721 GCF_000690775.1 Eurypyga helias
TGAGCCTTGGTGAGCACTGGTCTTCAGTGGGAAGGCTCTCCCAGAGCTCATGCCTTGCTGGGACCATTGGGAGGGTCCTCCTGGGTCAGATGTGACCGTCAGACAGCTCTGGGATAGGGCTCTGGGCACTTGGGCCTCTGCCCTGCTGAGCCTTAGGGTTTGCCTCTCCTTTACAAGAAGTTGTTGAGTAAAAAGAAGTTAAAGGCAATTTATCGCTGCAGGGGTATTAAGTGTCTGTTTGACAGTGACAAATGTGTTACGCTCCATTTCACGCTATTTGGGGAGTAAACAAATTCTACGTTCTCTCTGTATCTCTAATTCCCCTTTGGTTATCTCTCTGCCTAGCTGCATAGTTCCTCCACTGCGAGTGCTCAACCCCGTCGTGACGTTTGGACGGTGCTTTCTCAGATTCCCTTATCGGCAGATGTTGACCCTTGTGAATGACAGCGATCTTCCAGGCTGCTACAGGGTTCTTCCTCAGGTTTGGCCTCGCATCCGCCTCCTGCCCTCAAATGTTATCAAGGGTTTAGTAGCAGAGAAAAGGGTTTGGGTGAGACCTTGCAGGTTTACATTCAGGCAGGTTCCTGTTCTCAGCAAACCTGCCTGAATATGAAGTTTAGGAAGCAGTTTATATTCTAGTTTGTGGGGTGCTTTCATGCAGGAGAATTTAGGGGATCATGAGAAGCTGTTGCAAGGAGGCTGCCAGCACGGGAGCGGGTGT
>NW_010283111.1:0-724 GCF_000690775.1 Eurypyga helias
AGGGGCACCCCAGGGCGCACCGCCTGCTGCCAGCCTTTGTGCGGCCCCCAGCTGGGGGTTTAACCCCGTACTGCCCCGTTTTGTGCTGCTTTGGTGGGGGTTGGGTGGGTTTTAAATCAGGGAAAGGCAATGCCTTGGCACACAACAGCCCGGAAAGGGAAGGCGCCCGCTGTGCCAGGGTGCCCGGGCTGTCCCAGGAACTCACACTGTGCCCAGCTGCCATGGCCGTGCCGGGGCCTTGCAGTCCTGTAACGGCAGAAAACCCTCAGCACCAGGCAGCAGTCAGTATTGCTAGCAGTCAGTATTATTTTAAAAAATACCGTATGAAGTCCTTCTCCAGCTGTTGCACTGGTAAGGGGAACTGTATACTACCTGGCTCCATTTCCAACTTCCACCTTAAATCAGCAGTGAATGAATTCCTTAGGAACACACTCAATGCTATTCCCTTTTTATTCTTAGCTACAAATTAAAATTTTCAGCATTTTCTGGCACTTCAGTTGGGATGACCTGTTTTCGTAGGCAAGAGTCAAGTAGGAACAATTTGGGGTGACACAAAGCTTTCAGTATGTGGCTCAAGGAAAAGCCTATTGATGTATCAGCCCACTAAAATGAAGGCATTTCAAATACTGGAAGCTAAGGCATGCCTTCTTCCATCTTAACCATGTGCCGTCCCCAGATAAAGCCCGTATTACGAACAGTTATTATAGAATCACAGACTGGTTTG
>NW_010283112.1:0-725 GCF_000690775.1 Eurypyga helias
TGATTCTATGCTATTAAATCAGATTGCTGCTGTTTCTGCTGTTGTGCCAGGACTCTGCTCTAAGATGCTTGTAATTTCTGCACTTCCAAAGGCTTGGAAAAATACTCTCATGAAAAGCTAAACATAGTGGGTAATGAAGGCTAAAATTGTTTATACTAATCACATCAATTGGAAAATGATCTTCGCTCAGCAACTCTTTCACCAGCACATAAGACAGCAAGTGAGCATGTTGGCGTTAGGGATTGGGTTTACTTTCCCGCAACTTGTAGTGGGCTTTAGCGTTGGGTTTTGGCCTCAGAGCGACAGCAGTGAGTCTTCTCTTCCCCCGTGTGACGGCTGCTCTTCTCAGTTACGCCGTCTGTGGAAAGAAGGCAGACAAAGCAGCAGGTAGGTGGTGTCCTGTGTTGCAGGGCAGTCCGGCAAAGCCCGGCTATCCCGGCCCTTCACAGAGGCTGCGGCGGGGCGCATCGGCCCGCGCTGCACGCAGCGGTTGGTTACCTTCCCAGGTGCCGGTAGATGGAAGTTGGAAAACCCAGAGGAACTTCTCGCCTTCTTTCCTGCACAGCCAGGCGTAAGGAAACCCAGTCCCAGCGCTTCCAAGCAAACCACGGCTCCTCGCCCTCGCGAGCGCGCTGTTGCTTCCTGCTGGGGGACCGCCCCCAGACGCAAAGATGCCCAGTTACGGTTCGCCAAGCCCGACCGGGGCATTAAACACCGGCTGACCT
>NW_010283113.1:0-726 GCF_000690775.1 Eurypyga helias
CCCGAGGTGCCACCAGCGGCTGCCGCCCAGACGTGGGTTTCCTGAGCGTCGCCTCAAACCCCCGCGCTTTCAGTACACAGCAGGGGAGACGTCTTCAGCTCGGATCGTAGGGAGGGGGCCGGTGCTTGCGTGAGCCCGT
Organism: Eurypyga helias; assembly: GCF_000690775.1. Taxonomy (NCBI): domain Eukaryota; kingdom Metazoa; phylum Chordata; class Aves; order Eurypygiformes; family Eurypygidae; genus Eurypyga; species Eurypyga helias. Next base: position 140 of record NW_010283113.1, read on the forward strand.
GTCTGTGCTGAGTGGGGGGGCTGTGGGGTCAGGAGGCAGCAGCCAGGTCTGGGAAGGCTTGAATTCCTCCAGGAATGGCTCGGTGTTGAGCTGGCATGAGGTGGGTTACCCACTTCCCAAAGGGAACCCGGCACACATGATGGTGGGTGCTCTGCCGCCAGTTGTTTGGCTCCTCTCCTCCTCCTGCACTGCTTTGGCACCCTCCCATCCTGCTCTCTATTTTATTCTGCTAATTTTCATCCAAAATAAACAGGGGGTGAGCTGAGAATCAGTCTCAATCCCAATAAGCCTCGCAAAAGCAAACAGCTGGGTGGTGTCTCCCCCCTAGGCTGTGCTGTAGAAGAGGCAGCAATCTGTGCTCAACCCTCATATTAGACACTAGAGACTCCACTGCCTGGCCACGCTCCTGGCCACCCTCACCCCCCGGCTCCAGGAGCCGCGCCAACAGCCGCCCACCACCCGTGGTGACCCGGTGCAACCCCCCCAGGGACACTGAGCGAGATCCTTCGGGGCCCGGGCCGTGCCGGTGCAGCACACGGAGCGCTGGGGTTTGAGGCGACGCTCGGGAAACCCACGTCTGGGCGGCA
>NW_010283114.1:0-725 GCF_000690775.1 Eurypyga helias
CAGAGGATAACAGTAACGAATGGTTTTCCCTGATGCACCTGAAAATCTAGTAATTCCACAAGAAACAGACCCAATTTTGAAACCAATTTCCCCAGCGTTATCGTACGCTGAGGGCGCTTTATTCACGTGTACAGTGTTCCGCCCCTGCGAAGGTAAGGGAGCTAAGACTTCAGGTTAAGGAGTAGAGCTTGCTTTGCCAATCCACCCATCTTAAATCCCATCTCCAGAAATCATACAAAGGTATTTATCCTCTTGATCGTCATTAAAATGGCACCACACCCCCAGGGACGTGTTTTAGTGACAAATAAATTCCACACAATACCTGTGCTGTGAAATTTTACAGCTGGTGGAGTAAGGTGCTGGGGTTGACAAAGACTTTTTTTCCCCTCTATGTTACACCGCTGAATTAGGTGAGTGTTAACAAAAGCATGCCAGAAACGAGGACTTACATTAACGTGAGCAGAACCCGTCTGTCACGTAGGTGCCACTCTTCCTTTAGGTGTGACATACGTTACGTCTCCATTGTCACAGACTATTTCAAGCTAGACAAGACCTGACTGTCTAAATAAGAAAAGGAAATAACCTTTGAAATCACACACGTTACTTAAAATTTATTCCCAGCATGGGAAAGATGAGCAGCTTCCAAAGGCTCAAGAAGTGACTGTCCAGAAGACGGACATTGCTGACTTATCTGTGTCGGAAGACAGATAGTTATTTATTTATTT
>NW_010283115.1:0-724 GCF_000690775.1 Eurypyga helias
AGAGAAATGACAGTTTGTGGACTAAGGAGCCGTTTAATCTGTCAGAGGAAACGGAAAGGTATGAAAGAAAGACGGTTCGGCAGGGTTGGCTTTGAGTTCCCAGGATTCAGAGTAATGGTTCCAGTACCCCTGAACACGACGCGGCACACGCAGTGAGGCAGCTTTCTGAAGAGCCCTGCCACGAGGCGGGTTTCTTCCAAACTGCCTGGCATTAAACTTGCCAGCATCCATGGGAATCTCTTACTCCACAGGGCTCACTCCACCCTGGATGATGCCTTAGACAGACTGCTCCCTGCAGTTCCTGGGGAGGAGGAGATCCAAGAAGGACCTCAGGGGCACACCCCAGGGTTAGCGGATCACTGAGCCTTGTTCCCACGGCCATCCCACCTTCTGGTGCAGACCCACGCTTCGGACAGCCGCGGACCCTCCTCAGAGGGTGGGACTGCCTGGAGACATCAGGCTGAACCCTCCCTACCGAAGGGAGAGGGAAAAGAGTGTTTGGTGAGTCATTTCCTGCAGGTGGAAAGCAAATCCTTCAGCAGGCCTGGACGGCAGCGCGCAGTCTGCCCGGAAACCGAGACCGACCGAGAGAGCGGGGGGTTGTTTAGGGAGAGAAGAACGTACGTCGAGAGAACAGGGAAAGCTCTGCAGAACAGCCTGGGAAGAGGGTTGCACTGTCCTGGCAATACAGGCGGGAATGAAGAAACTGGCAGAAGTCACACAC
>NW_010283116.1:0-726 GCF_000690775.1 Eurypyga helias
GGGGACCCTCTCGCGGGTGCTGTCCTTGCACAGCAGTGACCTTGCCCCGTGGGTGCACGGTGGCAGCTCTTGGGGGCTGGTGTGACACTAGAGGGAGCTGCACTTTCGGACTTGTGGAGCTGGATGTACCCCCCATCCCACCACACCCCGCCTCATCCCAAGGGAAGCAGCACCCACTCCAGGGAGCAAGACTTGCTCCTGGGATCCCGGCCACCCCTTGCTGGGGTGAACGCTCACACCCCCATCCCTGTCTCCCACCTCCCTTTGCCATCCCGGATCATGATCCTGATGTGGAGAGGGGTTGGAACAAGTCACCCCTCACCCCTGGGACCCGCAGGGCTTTGCACGTGCGTGTGCAAGACGCTAAGTGTGAGCTGGGAGCTGCTGGTGCACAACCTCCCGAGGTATCAGCAACCCCCGAACCGTCTGGCTGGGGCTTCCCGTGAATCCATGCCGGGTGCCGTGGGAGTGCAGCCCCTTCCCAGCTCTGGCTGCTCCGGTCCCGGTGTGGGGGGACACGCGTTTCAGCAGCAAGGACAATCTTCCGGCTGCAGCGCCTTGTCTGCCCTCAGCTGCCCTCCCCTCCTCGTCCTGACACCTCCCGGCGCGTGGGCTCCGGCTGTGCCGCGGGCAGCGTGTTGTCCGGTGCGGGCAGGAGCGCTGTGAAGGCAGCAGGGGCCGTGCTTGGGGTCAGACACCCCAAAATGGATGGGGAACAGCCCTGAG
>NW_010283117.1:0-726 GCF_000690775.1 Eurypyga helias
AAATGGTTTAATGCACAAAATTGTATTGAAGAATCGATATGTTTTTAATTTATAATGTTTTTATTTTTTATTTGTAGTATCTGTCTTCTTGGAAACCGTACATTGTCAAAACGCAACTTTGATGTCTGTGCAAAATTTACTGAAAGCAATAACGAAACAAAGACTACAGCTTTGTGGCAACTATTCTGTGATAGTTCTTTGCTTAATGCTACATGTGATGACTACTTCAGTCTCAATAATGTAACGGAAATTCAAGGGATTCCAGGAATATTGAGTGGAGTTCTAACTGGTAAGTTTTAAAGCGATTAAAAGTTGTAAAGTGATTTAAAAAGGTTTTTGAACATAATTAATTTGGCCTGTAACTGTTCAGTATTGTAATAGTCCAGGCTGTCACGACTTCTTTAGCTCAAATCTGTTTGAAAGATTGCTGCATGGACTATGCTTCTTCTGATGAAGTTTCCATCTGGTTTTAGAAGCTTAATATCAAATGCTTTAATTTGGGGATCATCAGAGTTTTATAGGCACTCTTCCAAAAGCTATTGTCCTATTAAACACTTTCCTACTTTTCCTTTTTTATCACAGCTATTTTTAACTGTTCAGCTCTCTTGTATGCCAGATACACTTACTGAAATAAGCTGTTCATTAATACATTCTCAAACTCTCCTGAGGGAGAACTTGTTTCCAGTTTACAGGTGGTGCGTAGAGGAATAAAGTCCTGTGGCTGGT
>NW_010283118.1:0-726 GCF_000690775.1 Eurypyga helias
AAAAAAAATATATATATAAAAAAAATCTTCTAGGTTCTTACCTGCTGGCTCAGGGACTGACACTTTTTCTAAATACACTGTTGCTAATAATGGTGTAGGTAATAACAGTTTCTACAACAAGAACATTTCCGTCTTTTTATTTTACAAGTATCACAACTGCAATCAGAAAAGACTTGTTTTCTAGAGTGTGCTTACTTGTAGATGCAAATTTGTACTAATACATTTTTCTTACTGTTAATTTTTAAATGCTCTATTGCACATATTAATAGAAGTTTGACTTCCATGTGTCTCATCTCATTTACAATTTTTATTAATCACATTTTCTCTTATGTCTCAAGGCCCTTTGATGTACCATATCTTCATTTATATGTTCTGTAAGAATTACTAAAAGAATACAAATCAGAAACTTGTGTGATTAGTAACGGAATAGACATGCTTTTTTATTTGTCTTTTGTTGCTTCATTACCAACTTAACATGTATTTAACTAGTATCTAGCAGGCAATGGACTTAATTGTGTGTATGTACTAATTTAAACGTAGCTCAGAACAAGTTCTGAATGCGGTACTCAGGACAGTTTTCCTTATTTATTTTCTACAAACCAGCGAACCATTGAAGGACTATTCCTATGTATTTGTGCTACCACACGTACAATGCAGTAGTGTAGTGAATTGATTGGCCACACAGTAGTGCTGAAAACCTTAAAAATTTAGAATCACAGAATGGTT
>NW_010283119.1:0-725 GCF_000690775.1 Eurypyga helias
TTTTTTTTTTTGGTGCTTAACCCAAATTCCTCTTGTTGCAAGTTAAAACTGTCACTTCTTGTCCCATCCACCATACAGAGACAGCTGATCTCCTTCCTCTTCACAACACCCTTTGTATCTGGCCACATGGCAAAACTGAAATACAAAGACATGAGAATGAAACATGGGTCCAAACTCTGATCTCAGTCACCTCCTTAAGCAATATAACTATCACCCAACACATGCAATACTTCTAAAATATAGAGGCTAACGTGGTCACTCTTACAGCAATGGTCTGATGGAGAAAGACCCTCTACTATAAGATTATTCTATTCTGACCTCCTGCTTCCTTTTCAAACACAAGTCCTTTCTTCCTTTAAGATATGTCCTTCCAATGCCACTGTATCGTGCTTTACCGTTTTGTACAATTGGCTTTGTAAGAAATGGTCAATAAATCTACACTGCTTTAACAGATAATTATTCCATCCTATATCGCTCCTACTCAAGGTCCCAAAGGATTTCCTCACCCCCACAACTTGACTCATCCTTTCAGCAAACCCCAGCTCCCTCCTTCACTCTTTTCTGCTCATGTTGAGACTGCATTCCATTTCTGAAATGACTCCCTGAGATTTCCTGAATGGAAAAATTACAAATTGGCTCACCAGGAGGTGGCAGTTGTATCTGAAGGAGAAACTGAAAAAGCATCCAGGCACATGTGGCACAGGTCCAAAATCTGTACCAGTCTT
>NW_010283120.1:0-725 GCF_000690775.1 Eurypyga helias
GTTTTTCTTTTATTTTTTAATGAAATGTCACTGCACATTTTTATAAGACTGAGATGCAGGAAGAATACAGAAATGTGTTTATCATGCTTATGTATAGGTCATAATTATTACATCATGATTATAGAAAAGCATGGAAACCTGCAGCTGATCAGTTTTGGCCTGCATCTTGTATTTGATCTACCTGTAAGGAGGTCTTTGGTGCCTTTACTCCACAAACATGAGAAAAGGTGGTCTGCCTTCTAAGCAAGGATGTTTAAAAGATAAATACCTTAAAACTTGGAGAAACTTAAATAATGTGGTAGTGAGGATCATACAATTACAACAAAATTGAATTTGCTGTGAATATGTCACTGTCTCGTCAGCAGAGCTCTACTTCATAAAAAGGAGTAAAACGATGTTTCAATTGGTTTTAGTACTTAATTTAAACATAATATCACAGCACTTCTACATTTGCTGTGTTCAGGCTTTGCCAATTAGATAATGGACTAGTACTCCATTAAGTACTCACTATATGTTTGGGGTGTATTAAACATTATTTCTTTAGATAATAATTTGATCAACTGGACTTGAAACATGTCTGTTGTTTTAGTATGTATGTATACTCATCTCCAACACTGCCTGAGATTTTAATTCCAGACCAAAGATCTAAAAGTGGCCACCAGGAACCGAAGGCTTGATGAAAATATAGAGCACAGTATTCAACCCCCAACATCAGAAGGATATAG
>NW_010283121.1:0-724 GCF_000690775.1 Eurypyga helias
TCCTTAATGCATCCCAGGATGCCATCTGGAATGGAAGTTTTTAAGGAAATACTCATTGGTGGGAGGAGCCTTGTCTGGTGACAGAAAAGGTTGGAAGAGAAAAATGTGTGTGGGAAGAAGAACAAAAACTGCTGGGGATGGTGCAGGCTGTTAAAGGAGGGAAGGAGGAAACGTGGGCAGGAGAATAAATTGTTGAAGAGAGGAAGGCAATAATTGAATTAATGGTGTAGATAAGAATTGATTACTGCAAAGCAGGGTAATTAGAATTGAATTGTTGGGAGACTCTCTAATCATCAAGCAAATACATTTTGCATGATGCAAACTTAGTATATTTATGAGATTCATAGGCTACTGTTTATTGGTTTTGAGAGTGTTGTCAAAGGGTTATTTTACCTACCATTTTGTTTCCCATTGTCCTAGTGATAGTTGAAGTAAGTTGCGTCTGTTTTTTCTGGAAACAAAGAATAAATGATTCTTTTTGAATGGAAATCTAACTTCATACAGCCTTCAGTTTACAGGTCTCGTTTTACATGGTGATAATGGAATGTGAAGGTGTCAGCTGTGGTACAGAAATAGAAAACCTTAAGGGACAAAATCTGAAGGACATGTGCATTCTTAATATCAGTATTACAGCTTGCTCTTGGGCAGTTGTCATCACTCCTGTTTTAAAGTGAATGTTAATCACAACTGTTCTTTGAGGTACTACTAAGTTTAATATAAAAAA
>NW_010283122.1:0-714 GCF_000690775.1 Eurypyga helias
AGGGCCTCCCCGCTTCGTCTGGGAGCTGCTCAGGAATCCAGTCAGGAACCTTTTCTCCTTTTCTGCTAAGACACTCAGTAGAAAAACATAAATTTTAACCGTCCACACAGAAGCCCTTAAAACATGCAAGTGTAGTCAAGAACTGAAGTCCACAGCTCAGGCAGAGCCCTGCTTGTCGGCCTAGACTGCAGCAATGCATCTAGGCACAGATGGGTAGTTCAAAAGTAAAAGCCATGTAAATAGGTCAAATGTGTTATCCATGCTCTACCCCGGCTTGTCCAAGTGGGAGGGAAAACAAAAAGGTACTGAAAGGTCCGGTCTGCACCCATTAACCAAATATAAGGGAAAACAAAAAAGCCTAGAGTGCCAGGATCAGCACCACAATAGAAAACCTCTCCTTCCTTAGCCCCATGCCGTCCCCACCACTAAAACCACCCAGTCTGAGCGGCAGACAGAAGCAAGTCCGAGGCCACAAACCCACAAGCAATGGTGAAAAACGCAGACATAAAAATAAACCTAGAACCTAGATTTTTCCATTAGGAACACAACAAATAAAGTAGAGAGAAAAGAAGAACACAAGCCAAGCTGGTCACCAATTTCATGTCATTTTCTGCAAAGATTTTCATAAACCGAGTATAACACCAGGACCTGAAAAGCTGTGGTTTTACTGTGCTGAAAATTTAAACAGTCTCCATTGTAGAAGACTGAGATGGA
>NW_010283123.1:0-726 GCF_000690775.1 Eurypyga helias
TTAATTAGTAAATAGTTCTTAGCTCGTAGTGGAATGGACTCTCCTCCTGTGCCATTAATAGAACGAGTCTGTTTTGTATGTGGGGTTTTATTTCTTCTTTCAGGTCAGTGGGTTGAGTTCAACATTTGCTCCGATACTCTTGGAGATTATTCAGAGTAATCAGCCTGAAGGAGTCCATTTGCTAGTGAAAGAGGTACGCTGAATTTTACCAACGCCTTTGCATTTAGGAAGGAGATCTGATGCGCGATGTGAATTTGCTTTGAAAATACAGACCTGGTCCTGAGACTGTTTACTCTAGACCTGTGAATACCCAGGATCTTCCAGAACCAGGCCCTCACTTCGTCTATCAAAACCCATTACCTCTAATTTTTGATGAGTGCTTCATTTTCCATTTAACCTCCTCAGTGAGTGCCACAGAAGGTACCTTCCCAGCCGGTCTTACAGATCTGTAGGAGACGGCAGGTTGCATGTTGCTTTCCTTTGCTGCCACAGATTCCCTGCGTCTCGGAAGGGAATGCTTTCCTCCAGCAAAGCTTCACTACCTCCTCTCTAGGGATCACCACGAGCTTCACAGAGCAGTTGGTAGCAAAGCTGAGACTGGAAACCCAAGTGTTGTGCCCTGTTTTGATGGAATTTGCTCTGGGAGAGGTTCAGCTTTTTTTCCGCAGAAAGGACCAAACGTTTTCTCAGGGCTGAGGACTTCAGGGCAGAACTCTGCTCGCTGGT
>NW_010283124.1:0-727 GCF_000690775.1 Eurypyga helias
TTTTCTGGCTGAACCCAGCACATTTAGACATGTCATACACTGAACAAAAAGGAGAAAAATGAAAGTCCAAAATTATATTGCACAAATCCAACTAATAAGAGCAAAATAATACCTTATGTTAAAGCCACTTTAAATCCTATAAAATATTTTCTATTTACATCTCAACCTTATGCTTAGGAATCAAGAGATTAAGTGTTACTGTCTACAGAACATCTATGATGTAGCCACTGACAAAGGGTCCCCTTTCCTTACAGCTTACAAAAAATCTTGGTAAATGACAGGATTGATAGAGGTGACAAAACTGCTACTAACTTAGTCTGGACCAATGTTGTAACTTTGTGTCTAGACTGGAACATCATTACTATAGCAATAAAGACGCTTGAGTCAGAAGATGATAGATAATCAGAATACTAAATATGTTGATTAAGGAGATTATTCTCCTTATAAAATTCTTAACATGTTTGAACTATACAGTGATGGGTCAGGGAAACCTATTGATTAGCTTGATCTGGAGTTTGTCTTCATTTCAAATGTAGTTTAATTACCAATAGTAATATTCTTAGAAAGAATCCCTCTCAAATTTTGGGAATGGAGTTGCTAATCCTATTCTAACTTTTTGTTCACAGTCAATCCTACTCAAACTTTTGTTTAGCCAAAGTGCTCTTATTTCACTGATATTTTCGTGGTCTCAGTCCTCTCCTCTCTCTGGGGAGACCTCATTGCAGCC
>NW_010283125.1:0-726 GCF_000690775.1 Eurypyga helias
TTTTTTTTTTTTTTGGTTGTTTAAAACCATCTGCTTCCCTTGCTCCCCCCACTCCCTCCCAAACAGGCATCGGCCACAGGGGAGAAGCTAAAGAACACTTTTTTTTGCAAGACACCTGACATTCTTCGAATGGCAGAAATGCCTTCCCCAGAAGCAAGACTGATTTTTTTTTATTGCAACAGACAGCGGCAGGAGTAGTTTTACCTCTGTGACCATTACAAACGTCTTGTTTTTAAAATGTAATCAGTTATCACAAGAGAAGGTGAAGAAAGTTTTATGTTATTTGTGGGAATAGACAATGAAAGAAGCCAGTCTCCCTGCTGCATAATTCTCCTTGGACAAACGTGGAAGAATGCACCTAAACCATTTTGTTCTCAGGCAGCCCGACCGCCAGAGGGCAGTTAATCCTAATTAGAAAAGGAAGAGCCTTAGGAACTCTCCGATGAAATCCCGTTTCATGTATTTCCGTGGTTTAGCAGCAATCGGGTGTTGATTTTGTCTACCACGTCTACAAAGTGTCTGAGGCAGTCACCAGTTCAAACCACTGTCTGAGTGCATCGCTGAGGGTTTCCGGAAGCGCGTTCACATCTCTAAGGATCATGTAGAATGGGAATGGGAATTCTTCCATGTAAGATCTGATTTCAGGCAGTTCTCCAGGTCCTTTGAATATAGGTACTTTTATGTCCAAAATGGAATCCTGTGAAAAGGAGTTTATGTCACTACGAA
>NW_010283126.1:0-727 GCF_000690775.1 Eurypyga helias
CTCTTCTCTTCTCTTCTCTTCCTTTCCCACACTGTGTTTTCCCCACACTGCAGCTCTCAATAAATAAACTACAGTGATGTCGAATTCCCACACTTTCAAATCTGGCCAAGTTTAAATGACAGATAATAACAAAGTTCTCCTACTACTGATCACAATTGTGTTTTTTGTATTGTATAAACAGGCTGATTCTCAAATTCTTAAATACAAATGACAGAATATCTTCAGATTGTGCAACAGAGTTTTCAAGATCTTTAAACTCAGGCTTGATTAGGTTCACAGCTGGGAGAGATAGATCTTTTATTTTCATCTTCCAGTTTTATTCAATTTAAAAAGAAAGAAAGAAGAGGGGAGAAAAAAAAATACAAGCAAAGATGGAAGAAAAAGACAAGAAGTCAATTCAGACCCAGTACTACTTTCAAATGTTCTGATAGTGGTAACAGCAGAAACACTTGAGAATGATACTGTTCCTATAGACCTTTTCCACACCAGTGTAATCTCCAGTGGATACCGTCACAATGATACCCTTAAGAGTCTTTGCTATGGTCTAGGATTTCACAAGGATGAATCTATCTTCATCTTTACAAAAAGATGATTGCAATCAGAATTATAGTTTTATAATAAATAAAGAAGATTAAAGAAGATTGCAATCAGAATTATATTTTTAACAAGATTGCAAGTATGTCTAGGCTCCTGCATACTACATTTTAGAGGTCCCAGATTAAGGAAA
>NW_010283127.1:0-728 GCF_000690775.1 Eurypyga helias
CCTTCTCCTCAGGGCTGCTGTCATTCATAATAAAGATTTTGCAAATCAAATACAGCGCCTTCTTACACCTGAGTGACAGAAAAGATGGTGGCACCAGCCTGCATGGGTGCAGAATTTGACTCTGTAGTTGAAGTGTAGTTAAGAAAATTGCAAGTGTCTGTTCAGCCAACTAGAGGTTACTTTCTCATAAGGTGTTTACTTTGACATTACCATAAAATGAAGAGACTGAATCTCCTCGTTAAACAACATGGCAGCTGACACACGTGGATAGGATCCATTGGTGATGACAGAGCTGAACTTACGGTCGCTTTTCTAAGAGCTGCATTTCAAACTTGTAACAGTTTGACACACTGGTACAGGGAGTGAAAGTCCTCTTCCTTCCAAAACCTCAGCTTTTCCTTAAGACCCATTGTGTCTGCGGTGTTTCCGAGTCGGACGTGACCCCAGTGGTCCCCTCCTGCCGCTCAGCTCTCCGCCAGACGAGGAAAAGGGCGCTTCCATGCCGGGCCCTTGCTGAGTGAGCTCTGCTGAGCCTCTGCTGGCAGTAGAGAACTTTCTCGTTGCTTCCATGTAAAGTTAAAAACCAGACGAACACCCCCCCCGGACGCACAAAAATCCCACCCAAAGCCCAGGAAGCCGGAGGCTGCGTGGTGACCGGGTGCCTCGGCGGGGGTAAGGAGTAGAGCTCTGCCGCGCGGCCCCTCCTCCCAGCCGGGCGCCGGTGGCCC
>NW_010283128.1:0-725 GCF_000690775.1 Eurypyga helias
CACAGGAATGTAACATGGAAAATAATAACTTGGAGCTTACTCAGTGGGCAAGAGGTGACCGTGTACCTTGTAACCTATCTTCTATATATCGTGATAGTCCAGTCACCAAACCTGAGCTTAATCCATAACTCTCTTTCTCTAAAGTGGATTTTTCTGATGGAGATGGTTTGGTTGTTACATAATTTCAGAAGCTATATGGAAATGTCAGATGCCAGAAATGCTCTAGCAGTTCAACAGCTTTCAATGTGGTTGTTTCACGTCTATATTTACCTTTTACAGATCTTCTGGAGTTTTCGGAGGATGCAGCTGGGGTGCCTGAAGGCAATAAGAAATCCACAAATAAACAAGGTGATAAATCTAAGGAAAATACCAGGAAGATTTTTAGTGGACCCAAGCGGGTGAGTAATAGTACTGAGACCAAGACAAAGTTCTTGCTTTAATTAAGCCTTCAGTAATGATATTTCTTCCTAGGCATGTAACATGGCTTTTGTCCCAGTTGATAGCTGCACTTGAGGTAGTTTGTTGGCTTTGAAGATTATACCTGGAGAAGTGAAACCTTCAAGTGCAAAGTTGTTGTATCGATTACTGGGAATTGCACTTTTCGGATACAGGTCTGGGGATGCACAACGGTAATATGCAGCCTAGATGCATTCCCCTCTAGGTAATTGTTAAAGCAAGGCACCATTCAGTGCTCTGTGGGTTTTTTAGGTGTTTGGGGGTTTTTT
>NW_010283129.1:0-724 GCF_000690775.1 Eurypyga helias
GTCTGGGACCCACTTCACTGGCTCGCCCCCTCACTTCGTTGCTGGGGGTGCTTCTGCCCTCCCAAGGCAGAGCTCTGCAGATACCCCTTTGCTGCAACACCGCCTCCTGCGGTGGGAGCCTGTGTTTTGGGAATCTCTCTTCCTCAGGTGTTTTGTAGGTCATTCCTTTGATTTAGCACATGCCTAATGCATCTGAGAAACATCCTTTCCAGTTTTACTACCCATGTCTCTTTCTGGGGCTCAGAAAAAAAAACCCACAGAAAGCCACCAGAGATCCAATGGCAGGAGGAGGCCAAGCAGCAGCTTGGAGTCATCTGAAAACGCCCTCCTCCACGAGACACATTGTCCCAGTGTTTGTGGACCTGCCATACCTGTGCTGTTTCTTGTGCCACCGGTGTGTCCGCCCCTGCTGCTGTCTGGAGGACGAGGAGAGAGGGTGGTGCATCCAGGAAAGCTTTTGCCAGGTGCTCCGTGTCTGCTTCCCCTGCGGGGCCACTTTGCTCTTCCAAAGGCAGCGCTGGAAAGCACAAGCATATGCAGCAAAGCGACTTCTCCGACAGCAGCTAAAGCAAACCCTCCCCAAAGCCCCACGGCCACCGTCTGCTCAGGCTCTGACAACCCTCAGTCCCGCCTCATACCTGTGGATGTGCCCATGGGTGCTGGTGACTCTTCTGCTGAGGGACTGGGAAGGCCAGCCGCCTCCTCCCCAAAGATGGCACGGCAG
>NW_010283130.1:0-727 GCF_000690775.1 Eurypyga helias
AAAGAAAGAAGTAGAAAAAAATTAGAGAATGGACACACAAAGCTTTCAAAGCTTCCCAGAGTACCAACCACAATCATATGAACCCTGCGGATAATAAGGAGCAAAAAAAATGATGCTGCTTGACATTTCACTTGGAAGATGAAGTGTTCCAAACAGAGTCCCACAACAGCAACTACAGAACCACAACTACAGATTTTAATCTACAGGTAATTTGGTATTTCCTTCAACAAGAAGGAACGAAGATTTAACACACTGAGGTGATTAATGGTCAACCTAAGGAGGGCGGCAGCAATGCTCCACACTGGCATTCATCTTCCCAACCTCAGACCACGTGGAAGCCCCCAGTACTGCAACAGCCAGACAGTGAAATACCCCTCACTAGAAGAGGGACATTTGATAGAGACCCTTCACAGGAAAAAATGGTCTGGTTGGTTTCAGTTTTCTGTCCAAGTGTATGTATTTCTCATTTAAGCATCCCTCAATATATAACTAAATTGAAGAGAATCAGGAATAAGGCATCAGCTGCAGTCTAATAATACTGCTACAGTAAGTAAATACACCTAAGCCTCAGTAAAATGCCTGGGTTGATCTCTGTGAAGGCAATCGTCCAAACTCCTCAATGATTTAAGCCCAGACCAGAACTTGCTTAATGGTTGCAGTGATATGTCATGAGTTGAGATTTTCATGTCCTGAGTCAACCAAGAGCAGCAGCAGGTACCAGGGCCCT
>NW_010283131.1:0-728 GCF_000690775.1 Eurypyga helias
CAAACCATTCTATGATTATACGATTCTATAAAATTGTCAAAAATAATGTCAAAAATTATCAATAAATTGTCAGAAAAAGGCTACTAAAGAGTTTGCAGGTTGCTTGGCTCACAGCTGAAAATGAAATATGTATTGGATATTGGAAAAAAAATTCTAGGAAGGAGTTTATAAGTGAAGGCAAAGTTGTTGTCTGGTTTATCATAATCCTAAAATTGGTCCATTGGTGTAAAGAGAATGGATAAATTAAATGAGTTTCTCTGCATTCTGTGAAGTTGTTTGGCTCATCTGTTGTCACCAACAAAAAGTAAGTCTCTAACTTCAGTGTAGTTAAGAAAAAAAAGAAAGGTGTTTTATGTTTCCTCTACTGAGACCTTCTTTCTAAAAGCCCTGGTTGGACTGGTCTCAGATTTTTTGTTTAATCAAATTTGCCTGGTTTGATGTCTCACAGTTTTCTGTTTTCTTTATTTGTAGTCTTTTTCCCTCTGATGTTCTTTGTCCCATGTACATTTTCTATTATTTATCCCATGTGTTTCTTACTTTGGGCAACACTACTAGTTTGTAGGCAATGCCTTTTATTAAGAAGATAGGACTAACCATACTTGTTCAAGACAAAGTAGCCATGACTATCTGTTCGCATAGAAAAGAGTTTGATTCTGGCCAGCTTCCGCCGCCCAGGTGAAGTTTACTGCACTAGACACATGTGACAGAAGTTAATGCAGAGTGCACCA
>NW_010283132.1:0-727 GCF_000690775.1 Eurypyga helias
AAAAAAACCAAGAAAAGCCCAAATAACCAAACCCAAAAGAAAACATAATGTAACCTCACTATATAAATTAGCAAATGAGTTTCTGAAGTGCATCTGCTTCCTAAAACAAAAGCATAATCTTCACTGCCAATATGACATCAGCAGTGTTGGAAACACATTCTTCCAAACAATAGAAAAGGGAAAAAGAAAACAATTCTCTCCTTCCCTGCCCGATCTCATAGGAAGACTAAAAATCAACACTTTGTCACTGAGAGTATACAGGGTTGCTAAGAAGTCTGCCAAGAAACTACTCAGTCAACAGGGTAAGAACACTTCCCTCTCACAGTGACATTTACAGCAAACCCATGAATTCAGAGGAAAACAGTTATATGAAAACGATTTTCCATAGCATCCCAAAATACACCTAGTGCATGGAAGGCTGGAAGTAGAGTTGTAACTGACAGATCTCTTAACTGCTAAGTGGTCAATTTCAAATCATCTTCTCACTCATGGGAAAGCATTAATAAACTGTTCTAATAACGAAACCTGTGATGTGGCCCATATTAATTGGAATGGAACCGACCCAGAGCATGTAAAACTGATGTATTCTCTACAGATGCTTCTTGTTATGAAAGAAATTGCTGTTACACCAACAATTTCTGATTTTAACGTTACATACACTAGATAAATCCAGAATAAGTTGCAATAGTTGCCATGGAAATAATAGAGTAGAGTAGATTAGGTAAAT
>NW_010283133.1:0-727 GCF_000690775.1 Eurypyga helias
TGATATGAGGATGGAACTGCTACACTGAGTTTGTATATATTGAGTATAGGTGCTTTAAGCCTAACTTGTGTCATCGCATGCATTTCCATGTGGGTAGCTGAAGTAGTGTCCCCTTTAAATGTGAGCCAATACTCTGAAAGATTATTGTAGCTTAGTGTTATCAAAGGCATTGAAAAACAGTTCAACCCCATCTTCATGAACATTGATCAGTTTTGTTCATAATCTAGTATGTATGTGTCATTCACGTTGCTTGTCAGAAATGTGGAGCCCTCGAGTGTTGGTGCAAACCCCCATGGATGAACCTGATGTGATTGCTCAGCTTCCTAACAATTAGAAGTGTCTGGAAAGGTGGTCCCCCAGAACGATGGTGATGCCTTGGCCTTCTACCACACTGGCCAAATATCGTGATGCTGTGAGGCAGGGTTAGGTGATGAATTTGAAAGGATTGATGCTGTTTGATCTGATCTGGTTGATAAATTATGCTGACACTACGTGGGGAAGGTGTTTTGTGCCAGTCTCCTGCCACATCATCCACACTGAATGTAAATATGTACTTACTCTGTGATGAGCTGTAGCTCTGGAAGTGGAGGAGAACTCCACGGTGCAGTTGCTAGCCCAGCCTAGGCTGTGAACTGTGGGAACTGGGATGTGCCGGTCTGTCCGTGGTGATTTGGAATGATGGAGCACAGGGCAAGTATGTCACGCACAGGATGTTAGTCAGAAAAGC
>NW_010283134.1:0-714 GCF_000690775.1 Eurypyga helias
AGAGCCAGCTGCTCCTTGACACGGATGAAAGTGGAGTCCTGACTCATGCCAGCTCCAGGCAGGACTACACAAGCTAGAGGAAGAAGCATAATTTCCAGAAAATTATTAAACGACGGCAACAGCAGCTTCTCGCTGTTCTCTGCATGGGCACTGTCCTGCATGATCTTCTCAAGAAGGAACAGTTTCAGCTCCCTGACAGACATCCAGCAGTGAAACAAACCCCAGCAGAAGTGGACTTGTACAAATTGCCTGTACAAGGAATGATTCGTGTGCAAGGAATGATTCCCTCCACTCCAACCCACACAGCAATCTGAGTTTGGTTTTATAAGGTAAGTAGAAACAGGGCTTGGAAGCACGCCATGTTCCCACAAATTCATTAAGATGCACTAGCCCATGTGAAGTCTGACACAGCATCACCAGCCTTTGCAAAGAGCCACCGTGATTCAGGGAGCGCTGTCAAAGCAGATGTTAAATAGCACAGTTTGTGCTGCTCACGTTCAAGAGACCTTTGGATAGTATCTTATCTAATCCTAACATTGTCCACTGTACTTTGAACACTCCTAGAAGCCAACAGTTGCTGGTTTTAGAAGTTATTTCCCCAGCTTCACTTGCCATTTTTTCTGCAATGTTCCAAGGTCCAGTCTCCAGTTTGCCATCAGACATCCGACCAATACCCAGTAAATCCCTCTATGCTTTCACCTCCACAATACAGAA
>NW_010283135.1:0-728 GCF_000690775.1 Eurypyga helias
TCTAAACCAAATCTCGTGGAGTGTAGCAAGCTGATACAAATGACAGGCTTTTAAACGAGACTCTCAATTCCGAGAGACTTTGTTGGCCTCTACCAGCCGCTCCATCACATTGGGGCTGGTTGCAAAACTTCCTGGTGGCAAAACTTACTCTTTCAATTCTTCAATTTTTTCCTGCTTGCTTGGCTTCTCCAGAGCTTGCATCCACTTCTCATAGAGGTCAGCCGACAGGAGCTTGGAGGGAATATTTCGGAGGAAGTCCTGCAAGGGCAAGAGATTTAGATGAGGCTTTGGACACTCCCCCTGAGCACAGAGGGAGCATCACCATGACATGGGCTCACTGGGAGGCAGGTTGGCTTCAGCAACCTGACCATCAGCACTGGCAGAGCAGTGGGGTCCACAGGAACACGACAGCTCCCCTTGCACTGGGGTAGTAATGGGATCCAGCTCATAGCTGCTTTTCATTCAGCCAGAAATCTCAGTATTACTCCCTGGGGAGGATGCTGGGGACAACAAAGTGAATTTCCTGTGGGTGTGCAGGAAATCAGTGGCACAACATGTGGACTGAAATTTAGGTGGAAAAGGGAAATGCCAAACTGTCCTAAACCTGAAAAATTGAGTCTGGCTTCGCCCTGGCTTCAGCCAGGTCAGCTCTGGGCACTGAAGTGGTCCCGTACAGATTAGCAATGCCCTCCCACCGTAGCAGGTCAGAGGAGCTCACCTTCAAGACC
>NW_010283136.1:0-729 GCF_000690775.1 Eurypyga helias
GCTGGGCAGCCCCACGCCGGCCAGGGGAGCGATGCCACACGGGTCACAAAGCAGTTTGTGTCCGAGGTGGACACCCCCAAGCCGCAGAAGGAGGTTTGCATTGGCCACAGCAAATTCCTGCTCTCTTCTCCAGCCGCTCCTTGCAACACCATCACCCTGTCCAGGGACACAAACCCCTCCTGGGGTGACGGAAGGCTGCTCCACTCCCTGAGAGCAGAGCTGAGGGCTCAGCACTGCTCCTAAAACCCAGCTGGGAGCAGCTCCAATGCCAGGGAAGCGTCAGCTCCAGCCCGCCGGAGCCCACCGAGACACACGGCAGCACACCGTGGGGATGCAGCTAGCACTCCTCTAGTGCCCTACTTCACAAGCAACGGCTGCACACCGAGCAAGAGCAGGTTATTTCTGAACCAACACGTTCAGGTACAAGACAAACCCTCCATTTTTTAGCTCACATCAGGCAAGAGTTTACTACATCAAACCGGTAACCCTACATAGGGACGGGGTGAAGGATCCTCTCGGTTTCACCTAGGCTACACCTTGCTACACATCCCCTCTCTCACCACAGTTGAGTCTTTCGCCTTTCAAGCAAATCACTTTATCTCACCCATTTACTCCTTACGTTACCCAGCTGACCCCACGAGCTACCCACCCCCCAGCTAATGGGCTCACTCAGCGTATGCTGTTATCTTCAGCCTTCAGCACAATTCCTCCTTCCTTCCTTCCTTCCCT
>NW_010283137.1:0-729 GCF_000690775.1 Eurypyga helias
TTTCCAATCAGCACTTGCTGGGTGTACTATGATGTTTCCTGTCATGTTTGTAAAAGGCATCTTAAAGCAATTGAGATCAGTCAAATTCTTCATCAACCAGCAGTACAGCCTGCTGGAATGAACTATAATCACTTTAACTGGGTATATTTGTTAGTAACATGCCAGTAATTTGTCGGTCTAAGCCGTGGATATTTGTGCCTGGAGCACACTTCTTGTTGCTGCAAGGTGATTCTCTAGGAGCACGTTGGCTGGAGCTGTCCTACCGCAGCAGGGCGACTTGAACACCCTCAGCTCTGGAAGTTCTGCGCGCTCTACGGGGTGTTGCGGGCCACCTACGCTCTCCAGGCAAACCGAAATTGCTGAGGGAACTGCGGAGCTGAGGTTGTGGAGGGAAAGGTAGAGACACCTCCTCTAGTTAACAACAGCTCTGTGTAACAACAGCTAAGCAGGCAAAACTCCAGCTGCCTCAAACAAAAGCTTTTCTAAATTGAAGCTTAAAGTGGAAAGCGCGTGTTGATAATTCAGGACAGATTATGCCGCAACAGTCCTATAACTACCCCTAAAATTGAGTGTTTCAGGGCTTAACAATATACCTGCGTTATCCAAAATAGAAATTGCAGTTGGAATTCCATACCATTCCCTGATCCAAAATAACTTTGTGCAGAGACAAACATGTAATCTCAGAAATCAGAATTTAAAATAATCTAAACATGTTACTCCATGAAAAAA
>NW_010283138.1:0-728 GCF_000690775.1 Eurypyga helias
GGTGTGCACCTGCACACAGGTTGATTATACAAGGAGAAAACTCTTATAAATCTGATCATTACAATAGCAGGGAAAACAAGTATGGCAGCAGTTTCAATCAAGCACTTAGAAGTGTGGCATGCTCTAAAGAATGAAGAATTTTCAAGGGAAATTAAGGTGCATTGCCCCTAATGAAATAGAATGAGTCTTTCATTTAATTGAAGTGCAGATGAATAAATAATAGAAAAGTGTTATTTACTATATGCTAATCTAAATAATTAATTACTTTTCCTAGGAATAGGAAATCACAAGATTTTCATTAATAAACCTTGGTTTAGTTCCAGTTTCTTTTTCATCCAGAGGTTTCTAGAGGATTGCAGGATGATTTTATTTGCAATGGTAGAGCAAAATCTAGATTGGATTTCTGTTCACAGAAACTGAGTACTAATCCAGGTGCTGGAATGTGTAGCTACATTGCCTTGATCATGTTGTGTAGCAGAGGGTGCTCATGGTACACTGGCAAGTGCTAATGGCAAAGGCACAATTCAACACCTTTCACTGTTACATCTATGCTGGAAAGGAACCAAAAGCAGTGGATAACTTACAAGTCTTGAAGTATCTGATGTTAGCTAAACCAGCATGAAGTAGTAGAAGAAATTCTGTCACACTTACAGAAGCTCAGAGCTATGGCTGATTAAATTGCAAGCGTGCATCATCAAAAAAATGTCCCAGTGCGTGTTCAGAGGGAG
>NW_010283139.1:0-730 GCF_000690775.1 Eurypyga helias
TGTTGATCAGGTGTGCTTTACTGTTCCTAGAATTCAGTAACTTTATAAACCAGGAATCCACGCTATGCATATATATATTTAAAACAATTCTATAACTTATCCTACACTATAGGTTTTAAATACCCACAAACTTCTAAACAATGTAAAAATAAATGTCACTCTACTTGCACAGCACTGCATTTCAGAAGCCAAAACTTTTCTGGGATAATAGATTTATTATGTAAAATAAAAATATTAAAGACTAGATGAGTAGACAAACCCCTCTCCACTACAAAACTTAATTATGAGATGTGACAAGTATTGCTATTATTACCTGGCAAGTCGATTCATGTAATTTTGTCATTGGGTTTTAAGTTTTGAAAATTTCAATAACAAAGGCCAGGTGGAAAATGACCTAAAGAAAGAAATTCTCACGCAAAATCTTGATCAGTCTCAAGTTTGCCTAAAATACTCTCCAAATTCAAAGTAAAATCTCTGCATCTACTAATACACTGATTTAATATGTCCAGTTATGATTTCTTCACATAACTATAATCCACTGATAGGCATGCACATATTCAAAAAATCCAGTCCTCCATAAGTAATTATTAAGATTTAATGTTGTGTCTGGCCAGGTAGGAAGCCAAAGAATTTCGCTTTTAATTTCCACGTTATTTAAAGCTCTTGCAAACTACAATAACTGCATTATGTTTAGCAGCAACAGCTACACACAGAATCACAGAATCATTTA
>NW_010283140.1:0-729 GCF_000690775.1 Eurypyga helias
AATCCTAAAGACAGTAGTATAAAAAGCAAACAAACGCCATACTTCAGTAAATAAATTGTGAGATTTAGATATAAGGAGTTTGGAGGTTGAAGAGGGTCAATTCATGGTTTTGATACATGCTAAGGAAAACTGAAGAGCATTTGATTCATCCAAAAAGTTACGGCTTTAGGAAATGTGAGGAGCTGGATTGTCGCTCTTCCCTCTGTTGTATAACTACACTTATTTCACAGATCTGTTACACTGACTTTCCCCTACTGGCCCCCCCTTTTTCATATGTGTCACATCTACTGCACAGTGACACATGCTGCAATCCCAACATGCTCCAAACACATCTGCCTAGACATCCCAAGGGCAGCCTGACCAGGAAGGACGACTGGGAGGGCCGTGTTACCACTGGCACCCCCCAAAGACAAAGCCCACATGCCACCAGCACTTATAACAATGACAGGACATTCGCCCATCTCCGTTCACGGGGTTCATTTGGTTTAGGCTGACAGGAGTTGTGCTTCGACTGGTCCTAACTCCCAAAGCATCCCACATCAACCCGCTACAAGCCAGTCTAGATCCAAAAATGTTAAAAGTGAGGTTTCCTGTCAAACATTTGAATTTTGAGCTTGAAATAACTGTGGACTCAGGGAAGTGATGTCAGATTGTTACAAACATCCATTATATAAAGGTCCAAAATGTCTAGCATTGCTAATATTTCCCTTGAGTCACATTTTCAGCATA
>NW_010283141.1:0-730 GCF_000690775.1 Eurypyga helias
TTTTTTTTTTTGGCAAGTAATATTTTCTCTCATGGAAGAATATTTACACCCAGCTTACTGACTTCCTCATCCTCCAGCCATCTGTTCAACAGTAACTCACGTTTTCACAGCCATTCTTCCTGTGTTTTCCTCCTCCCCAGTACCTTTAAAGCCTTCAGGTTGCAGAGAAAACCATTCTTTCTCACGAGGCGCTGGTGCCCCCAGCTGCCCTCCCCACACCTCGAAGGCCCACAGAGAGCAGGCCAGGGCCTTCCCAAGTGAACAAGGCATCACCTGTGCTGGTCTTGTCTCCCCAAGGCAGCGCAGGGGAAGTAACAGCTGAAACTTAGCTATGGCTTGCCCTCAACTGTGTTTAAAAGTAAATTATGTATGTATTATGCAGATGTTCCCATATCATGCAGGACAACTACTCTCCATTCCCCACTACGACATTGCAGGCATCGTGGCAGCTGTATGACACCACCTTCCTCGCGCATCACCAACACTGGGGTACGAGCAGAGGCAGCAAGGGGAAGCTGCGGTTTTAATGCAAGTTACAGCCCAACATCCCCAGAGTGCCCCTTCCCCCCTCGGCTCGGCGCAGGTACTCCGGGAACTCCCCACCTTCCCGGCCGCCTTTGAGCACCCAAGGGTGGAGAGAGCAGGGAGAAGGCTGCTCCGAGGGAAGGGAGGGGGGTTGGGGGTGTCTGTCAGGGATCGCAGCCGCCCTGAGGTGCCGCCGTTCCCGCTC
>NW_010283142.1:0-729 GCF_000690775.1 Eurypyga helias
ACTAGAGCAGGTTGCTCCAAGCCTCTGCAAGATACGTGCGTCTGTTGAAAAGCAGATTCTCCCCAGTTGTGCTTGTAGCAGTTTGCTGTAGGAAATGCTAGGAGAAGAGGTTTGGCTTGTTACTTGTAGAGTCCTTTTAGTTGAATCACCCTTTGGAACTCCTGGGTCTGTGATACCATGCCCTCATAGTAACATAATGAAATGTTCTTGGGATTGTGATAATTCACAAAAGAGGATGAAAGTAGAATGAATTATTATTTTGCTGCATTCATGCTACTCTCAAGTTACGGATTACTTCAAAAGTAGGCGTTCCCTCCTGCCATATAGTAAGTTTAAGTGTTGTTTGCCTACAGCTTTAGTTTTTGGCTTCAACGCTTCAGTGGGACCTCGTCTTTATGATAGTGTCTACACAGCCACCGATACAAACCAATAAATACAGTTGTGTTTACTGATTTGACCGAGGCTTTTGTATTGGTAATAGACAGTTGGCGACTCATTCATGCAGGTTTATTGTTGTCTGGCTCTCCCTGACAGGTCCAGACCTGAATATGGCTACGCATTGTAGACAGATAGAGTATTTGATGGGGGGAGGGGGCGTTATTGCAGATGTCAAGATTTTTCAGCATGAAAAAAGATACATAAATATTATATCGTTACATATACACATGCATGTTGCCCTGGCAGTAGGACGTGCTCAGATCTTGTCAGAGTTTAGGGAGGGGTATGAAT
>NW_010283143.1:0-730 GCF_000690775.1 Eurypyga helias
CCCAAACCACTCAGGGATTCTGTGAAGTCTAGGCAAAGCCTTTATAGTCCCATAAAGAGCCAAAATTACCCCTGCCCTGGCACGGACACAGAGGAGAGGCAGCGGGACTCCCCTGCTAAGGTCACCGGAGACGCAGGCGACCTGTCACACAACACACCCACCTTCGAAACAGCACGCTCGTGCAACAGCCCGGATGGGCTTTTCCCTAGAGCGCCGCAGAGCCGCGTGGGGGTTTGCTTCAAACCCACCGCAGGGTCAGCCTCACTGCCAACGCACCCTGGATGCCAGGCTGAGAGCAGGACGGTTCCCTGGGCAGGAGGAGGAAGGGCAGGAGCGCTGAGCTCTGTCCCCCGTCAACAGCCGCATCTTGCGAGCTTTCAGCAGGGCTGGGAATGGGATTGGATAAAAACAGACCGCAAAAACGGCCAAGATGGAAAACGTCACAGCCCGGCGCTACTTGGGAGATAAAAATTAATGTTCATTGAAAACAAACATGAAAAAAAAACCCACCAGGCATGTAGCAAATAAATCATTAACGGTGCTGAAAGTGGAGGGAAGGAAAGATTTCACTGCTTCAGCATTTTAAGGGAAACTCCAAAACCCCTTCCCTTCTACCTGATCCCATGACAGTTAAACATCTTCATTCCGGCATGTTTATCCATGACTTTGGGACGCAGAGACCAGTCAGAGTGGCACCAAGACCTGTTAGAGAGGGACCGAGACCCGTTAG
>NW_010283144.1:0-730 GCF_000690775.1 Eurypyga helias
AAGTAGTTTTGAGTAACATCTGCCTCAAGGCATCCCGGCCAGCTCTCGCAATCGTAGTAGCCTGGTCATCGCCCCCAGCTCGCTTAAGCTGCCTAGAAACACCAAGGGACTGAAACAGCGAGTTAAATTTAAGCACAGAGTGTTTTTGGCACAACTTGCAGCACTTGTATTGCTCCTGTTTGTAACAACTTCAGGCTGTGCTTGGAGTCAACACAGAGCGGTGGGAACAGCCCTGAGGCTGAGCTTAGTCTCATGGGCTTTCAGATGTCTCAAAAGCCCCACAGAATGCCGCTTTCAGCTGAGAGCTGCACACCCCCGGCCTTCTCAAGTGAGACCGAGCATCTTGCTCGTCCACATAGCCCAGCCCTGACCACGGCGGGAAATGTCACTCTCTCCCCAGGGATAAGAGAAACTCTCGGTACCAGCTACAGGAGTAGCATGACAGGGAGACGACAGTGGTGCTTTGCACAGGGCATGGGTGCTCTGAACAGCGAAGCTCGACTACACGCTCAGAGCCAGCGGGCCAGTTCCCCTGTCACAGGCTGAACTTTGTAAATCATCTTCAGGTATTGAACAGTCTTGTTTCTCCTGGTAGTCTCCAAGAAGATTCTAACCCAGCCTACTAATGCTAACCAGGTGTCAGAGTTGCGGTTAATCATCTAATTAACATTAATTAATGATAATGATGTAATTAGAATTACAGAACCATGGAACAGCCCAGGTTGGAAGG
>NW_010283145.1:0-723 GCF_000690775.1 Eurypyga helias
TGCAGTCAAGACATGGCTCCTGCCTTGAAGAATTCACCACCCAGTGAAACTCAGGAAATGAATGAGTGAAACTACAAAGTACTAACAACCAAAGAGAGGAGGTAGGCAAGAGCAGATGATTTTCATTTTGCTTTGGTTGGAAGCCCATTTGTAAGGCAATCAGGCTCCCCAGAATACATATATTTAACCTGAATGCTTATCAAAGGGTTTTCCTGATGACCAATTAGTTTTTGGAGGTTCCACAGGAGACACATGGCAACAGATGGCAACAACATGGCAGACTGAGTCAGGGAGGCCAGTTCAGCAATTAGAAACACACAGGTGACATGGAGTGAAGGAACTTCCCCTTGTGTGTCAGGTATGAGAGCTGAACAGAGCAAATAGCAAAAGAAACCCCCAGCAGAAGAGTCAAGGTTGCAATCAAGTTATCTAGCATGTGGGAAATGAAATGCAGTGAATTTGAGTTTGATGTAGAAGCTGAGGACCCAGTGAAAGAGCTGGGAGGATAAAAGCGCTAGTGGAACAAGGAAGGAAAAAAGCTCTTATACTTTAGATCCATGTCAAACCAGAGGGAAGGACTGAATGAAAGGGCAAAGGAATATGCTCTACAGATCCATGAATATTTAAAAGTTAGAGCAAAAGAAATGTTACAGCAACTTTTTACTTCCAACCTGAGACTCTCATTCCATGATGAAATAGTTCTCCCGCTATGAAAGATGAAGT
>NW_010283146.1:0-719 GCF_000690775.1 Eurypyga helias
AAAAAAAAAAAATGTAGGGGCATAAATGATACCTAAAAGGTCACTTAGAATAAAGCATTGCCCAGGCTTTCCAGGTGGCTGTACCCTTTATTTCCAGCTAAGAAAGGGATGCCCCCAACTTTGTATTCCACACAGTCATGCTGCCGGTGACTTTAACCCGTGCCTGCCCACTGGAGCATTCTTACAGAGATGTTTCTGCGCAGAATCAAAGTGTCAGCGTGGGACTGATGCCGAGCCGGAGCCCCATCCCAACTCACATCAGCTGCTTTGATGCAAACCTGTGGGAAGCAAGGACTAAGGACGCGTGTCCTCCCACCTGTGATGTGGATGACGCTGGGTGGGTCCTCCAGCTCTGCGCCCCATGGCTGGGAGCCAGGGTCTGAGGGACACGTCCGCCAAGGGACATCATCCTTGTCAGCCTATGGAGCAAGGTAGCGCGGGGCATGGAGATGGATGAGCCACTAGAAATTCAGAGATTCAGGGTGAGGAGTACCAAGGAGTGCCATTAGACTAACTCTTAGGATTGCAGTATTGTTTTTTATAAGCAGCTGAATGTCACTATGAAAAATGTTTATGTTTTGAAGAATAAACAGAATCTTTTTTTATTGCTGATTCGAATCCCTCTCTATGCCTTTGCAGTGCCCCAAGGCTGACATTTCATGTCCTTATTACATTCATTTCTTAGTCTGTTTTTATTTTGGGTTGGTTTGGGGTGGGGT
>NW_010283147.1:0-730 GCF_000690775.1 Eurypyga helias
AAAACCAAAACCAAACAGCCCACAAACAAAACCAAAACATCCTAGTGTAAACTCTCGTCTTAGCTGGCATTCTTGGGGAGCTCCACCTGCAGGTGAAACA
This sequence comes from Eurypyga helias, assembly GCF_000690775.1. Classification (NCBI taxonomy): domain Eukaryota; kingdom Metazoa; phylum Chordata; class Aves; order Eurypygiformes; family Eurypygidae; genus Eurypyga; species Eurypyga helias. Next base: position 101 of record NW_010283147.1, read on the forward strand.
GGTGGGAAACTGGCAACCCTGAACAAGAAACTGCAGCAAGTTCATTAGTTTTTCGCATGGTACAGAAAAAAAAAAAAAAGCTAACACCAGCTGCTTGCCTCCTGTAAATAGAAGCAAAAGATGAGATTAAAACTGGCCATCAATTCTAGTACACAAATGCTTGAAGCATCTGTCAAATATTTGATACTTACAAAACCAAACTTTGCTCACCCTGGCACTGCTGGAAGAGCATCTGGTAAAAAAGAACAGAACCTGAAACTACTTCAAGCAAAGCCTTGTTCCTGGAAGGCTATTGTTATAGTAACTAAGTTATCTTGGCCTCATTCACATCAATGTTCCTCTTCCTGTTAGACTAAGGAAAATCATCAAAATGTCCTGCAGGAAACAGATTCACAGAGCAAGTTTAGAATTTATAGGAGTGAATATATTTTGGTATTTTTTCACATAGGCTACAAATACTTATATTCTTAGAAATTAGGTCTCTAATACTAGAATGACAAAGGAGTGAAGCTGGAAACTAAATGCAGTGTGGCAATTTCCATGGAACTTGTCATTTTAGGAGTGAATAGTGTAATGGATATTTGGGATATCTTGATGGTGGCTTATTTCTGCTGTGTAAAAGGCTGAAAG
>NW_010283148.1:0-731 GCF_000690775.1 Eurypyga helias
CTTGTCCATCTTGTCCAGGGTGGGTATTTCCGTGTCACGCCTTCCTCGCTCCCGTCTGTGTCTGCGCACAGCCCTTTGTTTCCCAGTGTGCCTCAAAAATGGCGCGAATACAAAACTTCCAGTGGAGCCAAGTGCCCGCTGTAAGTTAAACTACGGTTGTTACCTTTATTGTGAATGTAGCAACTGACGTGTCCGTTACGTTCTGTACCTCCAAACAGCCAAAACTCCGATTTCCACTGAGTACTGTGACCCCGTGACTTCAGCGGTGGTGAGGTTTCTGTCGCGTGGGCTGCCAGTGATGTACCGAGCGCCGAACCGCAGGCGAGGCTGAGGAGCCTCCGAGCAGCGCTCTGCGGGGGGACACTGGCAAGCCAAAGCCAGGCTGGCAGGGTGCCAGTGCAGCTTAAATACACAGCTGACAGTCCTACAGAAATACCGACGTACGAGAGGAATACAGTCTTTGTCATCTGCCCATATGTATTCAAGAGGACTGAAGTGACCATGGGGGCGTAGGGCGCTGCTGTGATCCGTAAGTGAGCAGGTACAACCCTGACCAATCACCCTCACGCGGCTCTTCCCTTACTGTCACTTCCCAGCGACGTGAAGGTGTGTCGCTGTCAGGGCAAACGGGCACAGGCTTTCTCTCTGTGCAGATTCTGCGGTGTGTCCACAGTCACAACGTCATTCTAGGGAACGGAATCACACAGAATCACAGCATCACTGAGGTTGGA
>NW_010283149.1:0-731 GCF_000690775.1 Eurypyga helias
TCGAAGGGCTTGTTCAATCAGTGACAGAATTAATCATATTACCCTCCACAGCAGTAATCAGTTATCAAAAACAGCAGCACATGTTGAAAGTGGTCAATCCTTTTGCTCCTGAGATAACAGAATGGCTGCAGTCACCTGAGAAGTTGTGATTATAAAAAACCCCATAAATTCTTGAATACTATCTACAAGTGTTCTACAAAGTATCAAGGTTATTCTGTATGGAACTGACGTAGTCGCACAGTTTCAATGCCTAGTCCAATGCTTCTAGGATGAATAGACTAATTCCGTGCCAGAAACTGCCATGGATGATTAGCCATATTTACATAAGAAAAAAATAGAGGGAAATAGCACTGATTTGGAAAGCCAATTAATGTAACTGACAACTGAACTTATCTAGTGGGAGGTCCTTATCAGGTGAGATTCTGAGTTTTTGAAACTTGCATCTACCAGAACAGCGCAGACACACCACTGTCTTTAGAGCACAGTAGCCACCGTTAGTTTTGGGTTCTCCCCACCCTGATGAAGACCTGAGAAGAGAGCGCCACGGGTTAGTGCTTATCATCTCAGTTGCCATGAGCAGAGATCGGGAACACCACACAAAGCTGAGGCAGCCATGACTCTGAGAAGACAACGACTGCCGCTTGCCCACACTGCTATGAAACGCTGCTCAACCAGCAAAACACAGGGAGTCCACTTCATTTGCCAAGTACTGTCAGGTTCTTCGGCTGCCT
>NW_010283150.1:0-732 GCF_000690775.1 Eurypyga helias
TGATTCTATGATTCTATAAGGCATTGGAGACAGTAAAAAATGGTGTCTTCAAAGAAGTAAATACTACGTACCTTCCTCTGCATCCTGGAGTCAGGCACATCTCATCCCAGAAGCCTTAGTGAAAGCTCCTCAGATGAGTTTGTCTCAGAAAGAGCCTTTGGGGTTGCTCCAGAACCTTCTCCTTTCCCATTCCCCTTCTCCACAGGCTTGCAGGGATCCTGTGGTGACACCTTATCGCAGAATGGAACAGACTCACTTCAGCGTCTTGAAGAAATACAAGTGTCATTTTTACATAGAGCAAGGGGGTTGTTTCCGCAGGGAGGTTAATTGAACAGATAACGGCCTTCAGCCTCGAACCAGCAACGATAACCTCAGCCTTCACTGATTTCATTCCTAGGCCTTCAGGGCTGAGCTGTACATTTTCATGGATAAACTCACCCTTGACGCAAGAAGCCTCTGAAAATCCACCTAGTAAAATTTCTTTAATGGATACAGAGTCTTTCCTCAATCTTTCATCACCTCTAAGCTTTCGGCAGAGTCACTCATCCCTGAAGGCTGCGATATGCCCACACCTCAATAACTGATTAACTGAAGGAAAACACTGACAGTAGCCAAAGGCATCTGCCAGATCTCACAGGCCCTTTCCACACGACAATTAAGGGTCACAAAGGAGGTTATTTCTCTCCTGAGTTCAAAAAACTGATTCAACAACAGGTTGCTCCAAGCCTCATC
>NW_010283151.1:0-731 GCF_000690775.1 Eurypyga helias
TGGACTTTGAAGAAAATGCCAGTAAGTGTGTTATTTTCTTTTTGGCCCTGCAAGGGCCTACTACCAACAGAAAAAAGGCAAGAGCACAACTTGGGTAGAATACAGTCAACAAGAAGAGAGTTTCTATAAATTCTTGTAGGCCATGGGTTCTGTTCACCCACTGGAAAGGGAGAGACGTTAAGCTGTTAGGAGAGAGAATTAATTTTCCTCATTCTCAGCAATCCACTTATTGTGCTTTTTAACTCCTCTAGTGCTGCCAGATGGGCTCAAAGCATCTTGGTAGAACGTGTCTCCAGATGTGCCACTGTGTCCTGATGGGATTTTCTCTAAATGCTGCTGATGTTCCCACAATATGGGAACACCGTGATCACCTTTTCTTTCTGATGTGTTGAAAGTGTTCTGGTGACCTCCAGTTGCACTGGGGACATCCCTTGGAAGGTGCCTTCCAGATGTTCTGGAGATACCCCAAGGGAGTTCTCTTCCAGCTATTCTGGGAACATCTCTGGGGAGTTTTCCTCCAGGTGATGTTGAGATAAGTCAGGACATTATTTGTCCAACTGTACTGGTGGATATCTACAACCCAGTAAACCCACTGCAGTGCTCAATTTGCCAGATACTCACCTTCTCTTGTCCTCAGACAGTCACCACCTTTTTAAAACTGCATTTACTTGGATGGAGATGCACTGGCATTTACACAGCCTGCTTGTAACAGGCAACAGTACAATTCCCCC
>NW_010283152.1:0-722 GCF_000690775.1 Eurypyga helias
CCCTCTGCAAAAATTCCTCCTTTCAGAACAGGGAAGGAGCACCTCAGCCATCTGTCTCAGCCTCCCCATTCCCAAGCTCACTGCCCAACTACTAGCACCCTGCAATAGGTTTACATTGTGTGCTCAGCCTGTTCAAATGAAGCATGTCCCTCTTTCATGGTGCCTGGGTGTAGGGTGGAAATAATTTCCCCCACCATCCCTTGAGCTGTACCAGAAGACTCCAGATCCCTCTATCCAGCCCTGTCCTGTACGCCCAACATAAACAGGACGTCTGCCTTATTCCCCTCTAGAATGTCCTCTGAAAAACACCTTTTCAAACACTTACTGCCATGGCCAAATACGGGTATATTTTGCAGAGGCCACGAAAGCGTTAGGAAGGTCATCAAGTTTCAAGTATTTTCTTTGACCTTTCTCTTACAAAGGGGAAGACTGGGCACATTTCATCAAACAGATCCCCATATTATAGACAAATCTCCCTCCTCTTCACTTGAATGTGCATTTTGCATGGGGGAAAAAAAATGCATGTGACTGCACTGTTGCTCAGCACTGCACAAAAGAAAAAAACTGGTCAAATTTAAGCAAACCAGCTGGAAACAAACCAGTGTAACAGCAAGTATCCAACAGAATGACAAGGATTTTACCCCACAGGAAGAATTCAGACTCTATTACAACCTTCATCTAGAGGACTCTCCCTCCAGCATCCTTCACTGACTGGTAAGTTT
>NW_010283153.1:0-729 GCF_000690775.1 Eurypyga helias
ATAAAAAATGCAGTCCAAAGGATTTGATTAACCCCCGCTCTTTTCAAGGCGCGTGCTCTGCCTGAGCGAGACGTGTGCCTGTGCCCGAAGCAAGTCCTGCCCGGGGCCGATAACGGGCTCCCTTCATCCCAGGGCGCCCGGCAGCATCACACCCTCGGGTTGCCCCGAGTCTGGACACCGACAAAGCCGGTCTGGGAGGGTCCTGGCCCCAGGGCCGTCCAAGAGCGGCCGCGTCGGCATGCCGGGATGCTCCAGAGCCAGCCCGTGCAGCCGCTCGCTCCATGCCATCGTGGCTTCCTCAGGAATATCTATTGCTCCAACCGGTTTTTTTTTCTGCGATCAGACACATTTGACTAAACTAATACATATGTAAACACGCTGGTACATTCCCACTCCAACCAATGGAATTACCTTTGGCCAATACATTTTCCCGGGAAATCAATGCATTTTAACACTGGATAATATTTATGAAATTGAATTTTTTATTGAAGCTAATGCAATTCTCTTCTATTTTATGCATTTTTATTAAACTAATGCATTTTAAATTAAACTGTTGTATGTTAACTACAATGGCTGTTGGTACTTACAGTAAAATAATATGTGTTTGCTGAAACCAATACATGTTCCAAACGTGGGAATTTCCAGTTAACAAGCCCATATCAAGTATAAAAAATGCATGTAGCTACTTAATTTGATGCTTATATACACTGGCTGCTGCATTTGTTTATT
>NW_010283154.1:0-720 GCF_000690775.1 Eurypyga helias
GTAGCCCTCCCAGTACCAAAACCTTCCCACACTAACCCATTGCAGGGGCAGACACACAAGCTGTTTTTTATTAGTATTTGGAAAAGAAAGAAAATTAGCAGACTTCGGACACTTACTGCAGGCCGACATTGGATCTAGTCACAGTTCAGAGCAAACCTTTCCAGCCTCTGAGCAGAGTAAGGATTTATTTTCCCAGTGTCACCCATGGGCAGCTAACGCGGAGCTGAGTTCGACTCTGCTCACCCGCTCTCACTCAAGCTGGTGCTTTGAATATCACGCTTCCCCTTCACGCCCCTGCTCACTTTCGGGAGATGCTTATTGCAACGGCAGGCGTTTTGGAGGCAGGTGGATGAGCGCTTCAACCTGCTTGAAGGTCGTCCCTTCAGGGCACAGACCCAACAGTGTGAGGGTGACAGCTGGATCGCTTCAAATGACATTGCCCTGAGGATGGAGAGGACCATGTCCACCTTCTCCTTGGCACCCGTGACAGCCCACGTCAGAGAAGTGACGGCCAGGTCTGTCCCGGTGGCAAGGAAAAGCAGGGATTCAGTGTGCCAGTGAGAATATGAGAATTTTATATTGAGAATTACTTTCTTGCTCTTTTGACACAGGGATGAAAACACACAAAACGAGTTTGACAGAAGGCTCAAACATTAACATTTTTCTAACTGTAACCAGCAGCACGAATCAGCACTGCACACTCACCCTCTGAAGGAAGAA
>NW_010283155.1:0-731 GCF_000690775.1 Eurypyga helias
TTTTTTTTTTTTGGTGGCTTTTTCAAAAGCTGTTTCAGCTCGTGACAGTTCAGCCTTTTAAAAAGACTAATAAGGACGACTTACAAGAACGTGCCAAGGGTCGTTCAGAAGAAAGCAAGCATCTAACAGAACCGTAAAATGAGACCAAGATTTTAATGGGGAAATTGCACTGTGACAACAGTGATGTTCCCTACTCTGTTAGTGGCTGCCCCACACGTTGGTATTCCGGAGCACTACACAAGTCATTATCTTCTTCACTCGACAAAACACTGGTTACACGTTGAGGGTAGGCTTGAAGGATCTCTTCATAATACGAATACGATTGGTCGGAACAGGAGATGAAGAATCTGGCAGTTCTTGACTGCAAAGCCTCTGTAACACACAAGAAAGGCCAGAGGAAAATAAGGAAGTTTTAAATTCATTCATTCATTCAGTAGCAGCAGATCAACCCTTTCCCAGCTAAGTAGAACGACATTACATACCAAAACACTATGTCCCAAATCCAAATATATACAGAGGAGGTTTTGTCACCACGCCACTTGTATGACTCCCACCAGCTTACAGAGGAAGAACATTTTCCCTCTGCACATTTCTTTCCCGGCACCAAGTTGCTCAACGGAATAACGCTCCTATTCAGCTACCATTCCCCTCCAATCCCTACAGCCGGAAAACAGCGTCTCCACCGTCCACATTAAGATAAGAGCTCAGATCACCTTCTGGAAGATCTGCAA
>NW_010283156.1:0-732 GCF_000690775.1 Eurypyga helias
GTCCCTTCCCCTCTGGATAGAAATGGGTAAAACATTTCTGCAGGTTCCTTTCCAAGTCTTAGGTGCATTCTCACCATGATGCCCCTCTGCTCAGCTTCATAAAAGTTCACTTGCCCTTCCTCCAAGTCCAGAAGCACACCAACTACTAAATATGTCATCTGTTGCTTCTCAAACCTGCGGTGTCCTTCACTAGAGAAAATCTTTCCCTGGGATCTGTGCAGAGCCCAGTAGTCCTCCCCCGGAAGGGCCCCTTCCTCCTCCCATCTCCCTTTGTCCCTCACCACCCCCAGCACCCAGTCCTGCTGCTGGCCCACCTCCACCTCCCAGTAGTGTTTCCCAGATGTAAACCCTTCCTTTCCCACCAACACAGGTACTGTGGAGGGAGTGTTTGGGGCAGCAGGTGTTGACGCGTGTCTCTCCACATCTGGAACCCCTGGCACCTGGATCTCCAGGACTTGGCAGTCAGGATTCAGGGTGATGGGAACTGGAGGGGAAAACAAGAATCATCCAGTGAGCAGAGTGGCTTGGGGACCTCTCCCCGCAGAGGGCTATGGGTTGAAGTGTTCAAGGGTTTGGGTGCTCCTGGTGAGACTCAACAAAGAATTTAAACGTTCCCCAGAACAGGACATGCACTCTCTGATGAACCGAGAGGCACCCTGGAGCTCTTACAGCCAGGTCCTTTCTCAAAGTGCACATCCACAGGCTTTACCATAAATCTTTCTCTTTTCTGTA
>NW_010283157.1:0-727 GCF_000690775.1 Eurypyga helias
AGGTGTGCTACCTGCTTTCTGTGGTTAGAGAAGTCCTGAAATCCTAAAAAAATAGAGGTGTTTTAAATATAGTTAGGGTTTGGGCATGAATTAGAAGCATATCGAAATGATGGCTAAAAATTAAGTATTTTATCTTCAGCAAGGTCCCCTGTTTGATAGCCATCTCTCTGATTACTTTCTAAAATTTAAAAATGCTCATGTCCTGGTCTACGTAGCTATTTGCCCTTTGAGGCCATTTCTCCTTGGCAGTCTTGATGTTCAAGGCAAGAATTGGACCTTTCTGAGTATAAGAACACATCATCTGAATTAGATAAGGTTTGTTTTTAATCCTCTCAGGCAGGTTTCAGAAGCCCCTTCAATTGGCAGAAGAGATCAGGATAGACAAATTTTACCTAGGGGTACTGGTGCAATTTCTGTAATGGGGATGAAGGGGGAAATAAATGACAACCTTTGATTGTCCTCTGGCAACATCAGCAAATAACGTTTGCATTTCCTACATCACACAAGGCTCGGAAGAAGAATTTTGATGAAGTAAGAATTGCCTATCACATGAGAAGTTTCATTTTTCTCGAGAAACTTCTAATCTCGGTTTCTTTAGTAATTGGATTATACCTACTGCTAGGGGTGGAGTTGTTTTTCCTAGACGGTACAAATGATACTTATTATTGCTTTTCAATTGCATGTGTTTGTTATTTATGCAAATTTCTTTCATGACCACCTCCCTTTT
>NW_010283158.1:0-728 GCF_000690775.1 Eurypyga helias
CCAGCCAGCCCTGCTGTTTCCCATCTCTTGTCACAGCCACTCCTCTTCCTTGCTCCCACTGCATTCAAATTTTTAAGTTATCCTGACCTGCTTTGCTGGAATATCGATGTCTCAGCATGAAGTTTGCACTGCGAAACACACGGCTTGAGTACAGGCAAGCTGTCGGCACGCGTGCATGCTAGACTTCCCAACAGAAACCAGAAATGAGCAAAGTGTTATTGGGAGGGGATGTTGTTGATGCGAACAGCCACCTCCTGTGCTGCAGCCTCCCATAGTGCCCTGGCAGGGTAGCAGGCCTGCGTGAGCGCTGCAGACGGCTGCCACGGAACAGTGCGGAGCTGGAGCTGGCTGCCAGCGGTTAATGAAAGAGTTAACGTGGCCCGTTTCCCTGTGCCGGTTCTGTGTACCCACCTAGCACTGGTACTGGGCGTAGCAGAGTGCCACTTGATTTACCAAGGCAGGCTTTTGGTTTTTCCTGAAGTTTTTATGTTATGTACCAGTGACACTAAAGTCTGTTTCTGTTTTGTTTCTGTCAGATTCCGTTCTCCAAATTCTTTCTCTCCAGTCAGGGAAGAGTCCAGGATAGCCAGCATCCTGTGTGGTTAGACAAGGCAAGTTTTCTATAGGCTTTATCTGTCTGAAACCTCCTTAAAGTTTATATTGTCGTGATGTAGCTAATTTACAAATCCTTTAATGTTTGTGAATTTGAAATGGAAGGGGCTGTTGTT
>NW_010283159.1:0-731 GCF_000690775.1 Eurypyga helias
CTGACTTCTGCCTTGCTTTGGTAATTTCTGTGCTGTTCTGACACCTCTGCGATGCCTTGATCTTTGATTCTGCTAATTTCAAAATGAGAGAAGAGCTGAGGAGCAGTTAGGCGCTCCATGGTCATGTTCAGTGATACGAATGCCGTAAGTAACGCTAGCTGAGTTCTGGGTTGCGTTTTAACACAGCCTGTGGAGCAGTTTGGAGCTTCACCAGTGACAAATGCCACCCCACTTTACTACGGTTCCTCAGTCTCAGCATCGTTTGCACTTCATTGCTTCCAGTCCCTTTATTTTAGCCTTGCAGCTTAGCCGTTGTAATCTGTTTGGAAGTAACCACTACTGTTTCAGATTTTTACTGCTGTTTAGTCCTTCCCAGGCTCTGCTTAACATTTCCCACTGTTACATGCTGTCGTGGGAGCATATACAAAATAATAATAGTGCATGAAAAAATGTTAGAAAACAAGCTGGTGCCAAAGAGACTCAGATTAATTCTTGAGGGAAATGGAAACAAGTTTTATAATTCACGTATTTTTTTTACATTGGTTCTTTTCATTTATTGGTTTTCTATTCAGTAGTGTCAGTAATCTTTCTTTTTCCATATGCGGAGCTTCAGAATTCCTAGTCTTTTGGTGCTGGCTTCTCCTACATCTTTTTGAGCATGATATAGATGGGATGAAAATTATATTCCTTTGAAAGTAAAGCATTTGAATATATACAAAATTACTATCTTT
>NW_010283160.1:0-730 GCF_000690775.1 Eurypyga helias
TCAGGGAGTCTTTCAAAACCACCACATTAACTTCCAAGAAAACAGCATCATACTTTGCCATTTCTTTCAGGCATTTTCCCTGTTCTTCTCATATGTCTAGGAAAAAGGGGCTTGGCTAGAGCCAGGTGACCAAACACCAGGGCAGTGAGGCTGAGGCTGGTGGCCAGAAAGGTGGAGAGGTTCCACACTTCAGTGCCCTGGTAGAGCTCCAGCTGCTAGTGAATTCCCAGGGAGCAGTAACACCTCTGTGTGCTCTCCCTGATGGCTGGCAAGGTGGAGAGGAGGGGACATTTGCTGTTACTACCTGCTCTCTTCAGTGCTAGGTGAAGCCTTTGGGATGAACCAGTAACTCCGATGATGACGCCCTACGCAGTCACACTTTTCCCCTGGAGATTCACGACTGGAGGATGTAACTTTTATGCTCTGGGTTGTAGGGAGGCTGTGCCTAACTTTACAGGCAGTCTGAGGAGCTGAATGTACCCCAGGCAGCTCTAACCAGTTTGCCAAGGCTGCTGCTTTCCATCCCGGAGCAGCCACGGCAGGGGTACACAAAACAGACCTATTCATCAGCGCCGTGGAGCGTCAGCGATCCAGGATCGCTAGAACACACTTCTTTAATACAGAGAGACCTGCTTTCCCCATCACCCAGCATGGCTGAGCCTTATGATACCGTAACTCCACGCGTGCCGCTTCTTAGGAAGAAAACCAGAAAGCCCCCAACCGCCCAACT
>NW_010283161.1:0-732 GCF_000690775.1 Eurypyga helias
AAAAAAAAACCACCAAAAACAAACCTCTGTGGCAGGTGACCCAGTTACTACAGACTTGGTCAGTTCAGGACTTCACACTTGCAACACAGTTAAAACCTTATTTGCCAAACAGCATTGCTGTAACTCGTCAAGTGGAAGCCATGTGACCTGACATGTTTTTAATTGTAATGTAGACAGAATTTTTCATTTACATAGCCTAGGACTCACATATACTTCTGTTCTGATGCCAGAGGACACCCGAAATGTAGGAAGTGAAAAAACAGAAAGAAGGCCACTTGGATAATTTACTCAGACAATTACTGTCTCATCATTACTATCCCTGCTTGGAATAATGTTTACTAGTGCCTCTAGAAGAATGAAATATAGAATTAAATATATATAGCTCAATGGAACCACAGAATAAATTATATTTAGCATAGCAATTACAGTTTCTCCCAGACTATACGAATTACAAACAATCTATATTTGCGTGGTCAACAACCCTACCTCATACACGTCCCTGTAATTAATTTGAAATAACAAAAACCAGGGGTAAATAAATGCAATGCTATTTTTGCTCCCTTTAACAGAGCGTTTGGCACCTTAGCTATATACCAACAATTGATTCATCACAACTGACAAAGCAGAAGTCTTCAGCCAGGAAAAGAGGACTCAGGTGCGCCAGGGATGAAGGCGGTGTCAAGAACCTCCTAAAGTGATAAAAACCAAACTTGTTATGGCTTATGAAAACAA
>NW_010283162.1:0-733 GCF_000690775.1 Eurypyga helias
TGTTTTTGCTGACTGACTGATTCCCTCCAGTACTGTTGGCTCCAGAGGATTTGTTTGTGCCAAAAGGACAGTTGCTAAAATGACAATAATCATTTGAAAAAAGGGCAAGTTTGGGTTATTCTTTAGAGAAATCCTGGCCTCTTGAAATTGGTGAAGTTGGGGCTTCAGTTTCGATGTCTGAAGGTCATCTGCTCCACGAGGCTAAGTATCCTTTAAAGTGTAATGAAGCTTTGTGCGACTGCAGGAGTTAGTTCAAGGGAAAGTTACTCTCACTAGGGTTCTGGCTGTCCCAGATCCATGTGAGGTGTTGGAATGGCAGCTGTACTCTGCAGACTCTGTCCTGTAAGGCACTGTTCTTGGTGCATGCTCATCCCTAAACATAGGAGTTGTAGTATGTTGTTGTGAGCTAATAAATGTCTTTGTAATTGTATGGCTGGTGAGAAAGTTGTTTTATCTGGATGAAAAGTTATCCGTGGAAAAACTTTTGAAAATACTCCTCTGTATGCTGTTTTGCATCTGAAACAATGCAAAATTATGGTAGCACACCATAGCTTAAATTAGTAGTTAAATTATGTTAACTGACAAGTCTGAAGTGCTCAAAGTAAAGATTGCAAGTGATGAAAAGGAAATGAGATATATAAAATTATCCTGACAATAATGACCTAAATGTTTGTACTGTGGTAAGTTTCCTCCTTATTTACGGTAAGTTTCAATGTATGGTTTCCACTCTACT
>NW_010283163.1:0-734 GCF_000690775.1 Eurypyga helias
GGTACTGGTGGATAATCCCAGTCTGTTGTTAGAGCTGAGGAACTGGGCCCCGGCCGTGAATGTGTTCTGTTGGGGAAGAGCAGAAACTTTACCAAACCCCGAACAAGTGCTGGGAGAAAGGAGGATCCCGAAGGCCCTTGGTAAAACGCGGGAGGTATTCCGCTGACCGAGCTGGTTAGCTCTGGGGACGTGAGCGCAATCCTTGCTGGAAGGGAATCCCTGGTCTGTGGGCTGGTTTAAGCTCCGGCGGCCTCTGGGGAAGAGGTGGGGGCAGACCAGGCGGTGCTGGTGGAAGGGCTGTGGGAATTCATGTCTGCCAGAGAAGTAAGAAGCCAAAATAAGGTGAAAAGCATAATTATTGGAATAGCTGCTCTGCCTGAAAATGACAAAATGTTATGCGTGTTCGGGATGGTCCTGAGGTGTGTGATCAAAGGAAACGGGGCAGAAAAGATAAACCCACACTGGGTGATCCCCTCTAGAGAACCCGGGGGGATGTCCCATCATACGTGTGGAATGCTCAACGTTCGGAATTTCTGGATGCACAGAACTTGTCAGGCTTGATGTCAGGGGTGTTGATTGGGCTGGGAGTCGGTGTAGGTGTTTCACCTGTCTGAATAAGAAGGGAGAAGGTCTGTCGAGGCGTAACGCTTCCCGCCGCCGTAAGGTGCTGGGGCGTACGCCGGCGGGATGGAGAGCAGCCCCTCCTTCCGGTGCCGCAGTCCCATAGTGGCTTT
>NW_010283164.1:0-734 GCF_000690775.1 Eurypyga helias
GTAGTTTCCCACGTCCTCTTTTTTTTCCCCCTTTCTAAAGATGTTTTCAAACATCCCAAGGATAAGAATGACCCACAAAGGCAGAAACCCCGAGCACCAAGACTCAGGTAGGCATGTTCCCAACCCCTGACCCACTCACGTTCGCCTTCTGGCAGGTTCTCTGACGGCTGGAGCACGGAAGCAGCCGGAGGACAGCACGCCCGGCCCTGCCTGTTGCTGGAGCGGGGGTAAGCGTGTGCTGACAACAGCAATCGTGAACTCGTGCCGTTCTTTTAAGGCACAATTCCCATTTAACAGGCAGCTCACAAAACTGAATGTACACACCCAGCATTCCAGGGCAAAGTATTAAAAAGAGACATTACAGAAACACAGCAACAGCCTTTTACATCTTGTCACTCTACCTGCTAAAAACGCCCGTCTCATGCCCAGCACCAGCTCTGAGGGCATCGGGGACACTCTGCTATTAGCAATAATATTATTTATAGATGAAATGCACTTAAAATAAACTCTCCCCGCTACGACGAGGAGGCAGATCGCTGGCCAACGCTCCTGGGCGGCACAGGCCCATCGTAGCCCACGGCTGGCCCGGCCTGAGGGAGCCTGGAAGCCGCAGGGAAGGAGGGAGGGAGGCTCCGCCGCTTCCCGGCCCCGCGGCACCTCCTCCTCTGCCCTCACTCCTGCCCGTCCCCGCCATGGCGGCAGCGGCCTCGCGGCAAGCGGCGGGACGTCCTCCC
>NW_010283165.1:0-732 GCF_000690775.1 Eurypyga helias
CTCACGAAACAAATTGTGATGTGACACAATTATATGACTCCTCATTGCAGACATTCACGTACAAACATGCCCTGGAGAGGATGGGGGTGATGGGAGGGACAGACCATGCTGCATCTTTACCTGAAGGACAAGGTGCTGCTGCTGCTGCTGAACTCGCATCACCAATAAACCCTGGTCTGTCCTTAATCCCCCCTCCTTGCTCACCTGCCAGAGTCTTGAGCATCTTACAGAAGTGCTTTACAATCCTGGACACCGCCATCGTGCCTGTCATTATCTCCCTTTTACAAGCTGGTAAACAGAGGCACTGGGCCGTTGGGCAAAAGGAGAAGCCACACGCTCAGAGTGACTCCCAAATGCCCACCCAGCACCCACGAGGGCTGTGGGCTTTTTTGTCCACAGGTCAGGAGCACCCCTAAGCCTTGGCCATCTCCGTGCCCTATTTGACAGCATGGATGTGGGGCTCCCCCATCAAGAGCCAGGCAAGATCAGGAGAGCTCTTGGCTGTGTGGGGCAAAGCCAAACACTGGCGAAGGCTCAGCACGACGGTGGGTAGGGAGCAGTGAGGGCAGGCGGCAGGGTCATATGAGAGAGGGCAACTGCACAGAGGGGCTGCAAGTCACGAAGGGCACCAGGACACTCTGAGCTCCATCAGCTGCGTGTCCGTGAGCGTGCTCCTCCCCGAGCCCTGACCGGAGGGACACAGTTACTGAGCTGGGCAGCGCAGGCTCTGCC
>NW_010283166.1:0-734 GCF_000690775.1 Eurypyga helias
TATTGTTGCAATATTGGGGTTTCAGCAATTATCAAATTTCAGTGTAATACTACTCTCAAATTTAATGAATGCTTGCCTGTGAGCATTAACTCCCCTAATTCCTAACAAAATCTATCCTTCCTCCCTCAGATTAAGAAACTTTAACTTTTTATGAATTTTAAGAAACTTGCGAATCATTGACTCCATGGTGCGCTTAATCCTCTGTCTTCTCTGTCTGCGCCCCAGTGCTTTTTATTCTCAGTACTAGGAAGCTTAAAAAATAAACCAAAGTGCAGAAAGTTCGGGATTTTCTCAGATCAGTACATTAACATATGTCAAGTGCTTCACCTTAGCTGCACTCCAATGTAGCCTCCACTGGTAGTGATAGATAACAAATCTGCATATACTACAAAGCAGTAAAGAGTGAAGAACAATCAACAGCCATACACAAGCAAATGCATAAAAGAAAGAAGAAATGGGGATGTGACTTCTAACAAAAAAAGCCAAAAAACAAGGCAATAAGGTCTACTAAATGAACTAAATACCAGACCTGAAAGAAATGCCTTTAAATAATTTAAATACTGAAATTCTAAAACATAAATATGCAGCAAGAAAATCCCATTTAGCTGTGTTATCTGGATTTAGTGTTATACAGCACATCTAAAAAAAATGGGTGGAGTATTAACAGAAACAGTAAGCAACCAAATAGATTTTGCCTATAATTTTTCAGCGTCACTTTACGTTCACTGAATAAA
>NW_010283167.1:0-734 GCF_000690775.1 Eurypyga helias
TGTTCAGTCTGGAGAAGAGAAGGCCTGGGGAGACCTAATAGCGGCTTTATAGGGAGAAGAGAGGAGATGATCAAGAAGGTGGAGCCAGGTTCCTGACAGTGGTGCATGGTGGGAGGGCAAGAGACAGTGGGCAGAAGTCTGAGAAGAGAGGTTCAAACAGGACACAAGGAAGAACTTTTTCCCTAACAGGACAGCGAGGCAGTGGAGCAGGGTGCCTAGTAAGGATGGGCTTTGTCTTGGAAGAGTTTTGAGACCTGGCTGGACAAATCCATAAGCAACCTGGTCTACCCTCAACAGAGATCCTGCTTTTGATTTCCCGAGGTTACTTACAATGGAATCTTCGTTTGATCCTATGAGCCTACCCTTTTAATCACAGCAGTTTTAAAATAGTAATACTGGAACACCTAAAAATGGCTGTTGCATTCAGATCGTGAATGAATTAGGCTAATCAAGCAGTTCTGTATGAAGTACGGAATCAAACTCTTCCTTGATACTCTAAGTACGTTTCTCTATAACTTCTGAGTCATTGTAGTGATGCCACATGCAGGCATGCAGGTGCTTGAATATATTTGCTGGAGAGACAGGTTGATTTTGTTTTCACTGTCTAGCTGAGATGAAGAGGTTGGCAGTGCCTTCATAAACCATAAGAGAGAGAAGCTTAGGATTACTATGGTTTTAGCTGTTAATAAATTTTTCAGATTCTGGCAACTAGCAAGTTTTTTTTGAAAAGCAAA
>NW_010283168.1:0-733 GCF_000690775.1 Eurypyga helias
AAAAAAAAAAAATCACAAAGGCTTTGAGACAAAGCTACGAGAGAGAACTTGGGAAGCACCATCCGCACTTTGGGGCTTGAAATACTGAATGAGTCCTGATGGAGACATTCAAGAGAAAAAGGCGAGGAGGCAGACAGCTGCCGGAGCGGGTGACAAACCGTCAGAGGTGTAGAGTGCATCTGAGTCATCGGCACATAGTAGAGGTTGAAGCCATGTGAACGACTGAAATAGGGCATCGGAGACAAGAGCGAGACAAGGTCAGATTGTGGGAGGAGGAGGAAACGCGGGTCGGGAAAGGGGGAAGAGCATCACGGAAGAAAGAACAATGAGATGTCAGAAGCAGCAGTGACTGTGCAGAGAGGTCATGGAGAACAAGACCAAAACGGGGGTCTGCAGACATTTCAGTACCATAACATGTAAATCAACAGAAGCACCCAAAGACTCGGCAGAGGAGAGGCCGAGGTGGAGTTACACAACCTTGCATTACAAGAGGGACTAGGCTTGGCCGAGAGCTAGAACAAAAAAACCCAGGGATGAGAGCTAAAGGTCCAAGAGAGCGGAGTACTCCAGCATGTATTACCGTACGGAGTAAGTAGGTTGTTAAGGAAAAACCCAATGGCGACGGATGCAGGAGCGGACAAGTTAATGGGACAGTGACTGGGCCCACAGCTCTCTGCACGCACCTATGGTTACGCTTGGTTCCACGTGCAGCCGAAGGCAAGAGACAGGAAGG
>NW_010283169.1:0-735 GCF_000690775.1 Eurypyga helias
CAGCAGCATGCCAAGCCCTGGGATGGCTCACATTGGCATGGTATCAAACTGACTGGTGGCAAACAGAGCCTTGCGGCCTCCATCACAACATGACACTTAAAGATGAGCACGGGCACTGAAAAGGATTAATTGCTACCCACGCTAAAGACACCCAAGAAGCAGTGGTACAATCAGCCATGTATGCTGTCATGTATATGCATTCATACAGTTAATAGGAAGGCCTACAATCAGCTCCTCCTGCTGTGCTTTTTTGTTATTCATTTGTAGCACAGCAGCTCTTTGCCACCCACAAAAAAAGCCCAAGATTTCACTGTGCTAGGAGATGTACAAACACAGAGTGAGAAAGGTGGCTTCTATTCACAAATAGTTCTCATTTAACTGCTTGGTGAAATGTCACCATCCATATATGGCTATTTCCTGAGCAATACTTCTGTCATCTCCACAGCCTGCTGGGCAACGTGACCATCAGCCTTACAAAGCCCAAACACCTGCACTGTTAAAATGAACATTCAGCTAACCTCTCTCACATAGGCACTGTTCCCTGTCAACCCTGTGTGGTTCCAAATTACCAAGTTTGTTGTAAACTAATGTTTTCATATCACACGTGTTAAAACTGATACTTGGCTGAAGCATCAGCTGCAAATATTTTACAGAACAAACGCTACAAGTGGTTTCTCTGTGTTTGACCACTAGAGACTGACTAAGAAACTCATATTATTCAGTACCCCCAAGAAG
>NW_010283170.1:0-723 GCF_000690775.1 Eurypyga helias
AACCCTGCTTTGCCCCCCAGCAGGGCTCTCAGAGCCACAGAGAGAAGGGAGTGAAGCAAGAACTGCTCCACCCACATCAAATCCTGCCTGGTCCCACAAGGCTCTACAGCTGTACTTGTTCATTTCTACTCATCAGCAGTTTCAAGCCTGCGGTGTGCAGTTCAAACTAGATGCCACGAAGGCCTGTAAAGGGTAGCAGGGCATTTACTGTTGTTGTCTTGTCACCACCACTCCGTGGGGAACGGAGGGATACAGCTCTCGGGCCGCATTCGAGCTGGGACAGCCAGGGCTGTTTAAGAAAACTGATGCCACAGTTTTCAACCCCGTTAAGATATAAACCTCCTCACAGTCCTGTTTCCGAGGCAGAGACTATGCCAGCTGTACCAGCTGCAGTAGCAATCAAATCCCAGTAACTGGAACAGGCAGAGGAGCAGCAGTTACAAGCGTAGCTTCCCCTGTCCCAGCCAGGCAGCCGATGTACCTGGCCCTCTGTTACCGCGCGTCAGAGACGAGCTCATACATCTGCCTTGCTGCCCCTTCACCGCCGCCTTCAACCAGCAGCGTCCAAAGTCAGGCAGCTGACCTCCTCCTGCACACAGCTGGGAAGTCTCCAAACTGGGTCAGAACTGAGGGGTTGGAGGGATTTTGTCCCACATTAAGTAACGCCCATACCAAGGCAAAGGCATGGCATCTCCATATACGCCTGGCAGACACTTGGTATGA
>NW_010283171.1:0-736 GCF_000690775.1 Eurypyga helias
GGCTGTGGGGAGCGGCCCCGGGCAGGGCCAGCGGAGAAACCTCGTGTCGGGGTGCGCTCTTATAAATGCGGAGGGGGCAGGGTGCGAAGGGCAGGTGGCTGGGAAGCGGAAACCAGGCTGGCTCCTGCTCGGCCCTTCCTGGGCTGGAAAGTGTGGATGTGCGCAGGAGAGCAGGGCTGGTCCGCGCGCCAAGGGACTCCTTTGTTCCCAGCGTGTGTGCGGGGAGCGCCTCAGCATGCCCTGACCTGAGGGGGTACAGAAAACAGGAAAAAATGACATTTCACCATCACCGCTTGATCTGGGGAGCTGGAAAACATGAGAGGATACTGTCAAAAAAATACCTATTTTTCACGATAGAAAACTGCCTCAATGGCACAGAGTTTTTATTTAAACCCTCTGCATGACTTGCTAGTAAGCCTTGCCCTTTAGATAAAGCTAGCAAAGGAAGTCTCAAATCGTTCTTAATTGCCAAATAAGTTTGATGAAATTAGCACAGCTGAGGCAACAAGCTGGTACACCCCATTGTCCAGGATGCTCTCCTGTGTTGATAGTTCTTTACTCAGATGTCAATCATCGTATAAACAGGTATAAGATACTGTGCTGCCATAGTCCCTGGTTAAATTAGTGACCCGTTTCACAAAGCTAACCATTAACAATTCCTTGTCCCTGCGCCTGCTGAAGAGTTGCCTATTGTGAATGTGTCATTGCAGCAACTGTGTCGTGGTTTAACTCCGGC
>NW_010283172.1:0-735 GCF_000690775.1 Eurypyga helias
TGGAGCAGTACACCCCTCACCCCCAGCAGCCAGAGGTGACCCCTTCGTCCAGGCTGGGGATGCGGGAGGGCACCGGAGCAGGATGGAGGTCTGAGAAGCTGCTGCTCAACAAGCAGCGGTGGGAAACGAGATGCCATCAGCTCCCACGTTCCCAGAAGTGCTTGTCTCCCTCAAGAGCAAAAAGGGTTCCTGTCATTAAACTCGCAGAAAAGGAGTCTAAACAGAGAGAGGAAAAAGCAGCTGCTAAACAGGATTTTTCTACTTTAGAGTCACTCTTCATAATAGAATCACGTTTCAAACTGACAAAGCATCTTGAAATCCAGGCAGTTTAAAATGGATGCTTTTTTTTCCTTTTATAAAACTCTTTCAGGTATTGCTCCTGTCTCTCACTCTCTCCAGACTTCACTCACCCATGAGACCCCTGGGAGAAACAGAGTGTTCAAGAGAAACAGCTTTACAGCGCACACCCAAAATGCAGGCAGAGACAGGAGTAAACTGATTAAGACAGAAGAAAACATTTCTCCTCTGGTCTCTCAGTAAGACGAATCTTGACTTTTTTCTGCAACAATCGCTAGGGGAGGTATTTTTGGGCAGACATGCAGCACAGTGACAAGTGTCACAGATAAACACATCTAGAAAGAAGGAACCAAAAGCAGCAGTAGCTGCACGGGTGGCAAAACCAGAATTGCAACAGAAAGCTGCTTCTGTGCAGATGGTGAATCACAGAATCACAGA
>NW_010283173.1:0-736 GCF_000690775.1 Eurypyga helias
AGCCTGCTTCAGCAGCACAGGGAATAATATCGGAGGGACCGGTAAAGAAACGCAGCTCTCTGCAACTACAGCCGCACAGATAATCTGAACACCACAGTGTGGTACAGCAAGATCCTTCTGTGCAGACTCCTGCAACAGCTTTAATTGCAATTGCTTTAAATTTGTAAAGAGCTTGGAGGCTTGAGGTCCCACTCATTAACATTTTGGCACAATCTCCCAGTCCTGGGCTACTTCCAAACCACTCACATCTCTGGCAGGATCAGGTTCCTATCCTGCATTCACCCTGACTCTAACCAAGAAAATAATTATATGAGACTTTTTTTTATATTGCAGGCATGCCACTTCTATCTAAACATTTTGCAGCTTAAGATACGTTTTTATAAACGCATCAATCATCCAAAGATTTTTGTCCAAGGAGTTTTCAGGAAATTACAATGAGCAAAGATCATACTATTCAACAGAAATCATTTTAATATTAAAGTCTCATAAATCCCTCAATGAGCAGTGCTGCCTACATTAAAAATCAAAACCCAGATGAGCAAAAGGTATTTACTTATTTATTTCAGACAACAGAACGTGAAGAGCTGCCTCCCTCATAAACCACTGGTTATCTCAGAACAGGCCTACATGGGCTTCAAGATCCTACACACACAAAGTAACTACACCCTGAAGCACCAGCGCTCAGAGCACTTGAGCCATCCACCTAATGGAACAGGACCAATAGGCCAGGATCGCC
>NW_010283174.1:0-735 GCF_000690775.1 Eurypyga helias
CGCTAGTCTGATGCTGAACCCCCCCGCGGGGTGCAGACAGGGGTGCTGGGCGGGGGGAACCCCGAGCCTGCTGGAGCCGGCGTGGGGGGGGACAACGCTGGGTGGGTCAGGGACCCGGGTGACCCCGGCTGCTCACAGCCCCACGGGGGGGATCACAGCCCCAGCAAACCTGGGGACCCGCACCCACTATGGGGTCCCTCAGCCTAAACGGGTACCCCGTGGGACCTCCGTCACCCCCAGCACAGGGTCCCAAACCCTCACACCCGGAGGGCACAGCCCCCCATGGCTCCCGCAGCCCCTTCAGCCGCTAAAGCAAACGGGGAGGAGACGGTCCTGTCCCTGTCCCCAAGCTGTGCCATCAGGGCGACAAGGGCGCAGCCTGGGGGCACGACAACTGGCACAGGGCTGTCCTCCTGGTCCCTGGGGACAAGCTGAAGGCAGGGCACCTGCCTGCCTGGCAGAGATATCTACCGGGATTATCGCGACGGGCTTCCCCTGCCCGCAGTGCGTGCCAGGTCATGGCGTGCCCAGAGGGAGCGTTTCTCACCGGGAGTAGGAATTACTGTCGGGACTCGACCTCTGCGACGTGGCGACGGAGCCGACGGCTCGGGGTAGTTTTAAAACACGGCTTTTAATTAGTTCCGTGTAATCTTTCTGCCTATCTGCGCCCAACCGGCCCGGCTGTCAGTCACCGCGTGGGGAAACCTGCCTGGCGCGGGGGTGGGGAGAGCCCGG
>NW_010283175.1:0-734 GCF_000690775.1 Eurypyga helias
TGCACTGATTGTGTGTTTTATAGAAATCAAGCAAAATCAGTTCAGCTATTATGGCACAAATAAAAATAGAAGGAGCAATAGAGATGTATGTGATATAATTCAGCTGCCAAATAGAATGCAGTAAGCTCCTGAAAATAGAGTTGAAAACTCTTTACTGTATGTTTGTTCTTTCTAAAATCAATATTTTTATTAATAAGTAATGATTCAAAAGTAGTGTTGGAAGAGGGGACTGGGGTAATTTCATGGAAACCTGACTATCCCTTCCTGATATAGCTCACTTGTGCCTTTCCAAGTCTATAAAATGAACTTTTGTATGGTTTGCTACTGTAGAACAGAGAAGATGTCTAAAGAACAAATATTTTAAAAGTATGTTTTCATCTTTTCTCCTCTAAATTTGCATCAGTCAGACTATGTTACATATATTTTTGGAAATAGATGAGGCTTGCAAGATTTCCTTCTAAATTCTGAGCTAAGCATTTGATAGTTGATAGCTTTTTAAAAAATTAACTACTTTAAAGGAAAAAGCTTTGTTTCAGTAAATGGAGTTCTGTTGAAGAGTCTAAGATTAATTATTACAGCTTTGTATTTTCTTTATAACTTTCAGTTCTGTAGCAAAAGAATTATTGCATAATATCAGAGCCGTTCAGTGCAAGACATAAACATAGAGCTTCGTTCTTACATAACCTAGACATACTCCTTAATTCTTTCACTCATATCATCCAAGTCAACATAGG
>NW_010283176.1:0-734 GCF_000690775.1 Eurypyga helias
GGGGGGGCTCATCTCTTACATCAAGGAATTAAACCCAAGAGGTAGCTTTCTCCCAGAGGGATGAAGACGACTCTGTTCTCGCAGGAACAGTCATTCCCTCACTCTATAACCAAGCAGCTGACTATGCTCGGAGGCCCACGCAGAGACCGCAGGTCTGTAACAGTGAAACAGGGACTGAACAGCCCTCGACTCCTATCCAGAGCTCGTGCTAGAGCCATGCATTTCAGATGTAGCTGTGCAGCGCCCTCAGGCCTTCCTCACCCGTGAAAAAGCTCCAAAAAAAGAGAAGCGTGCTGGCTTGCCTTCACTCAACTGTACCGTCTTATTTTGGAAGAGCTGCTAGAAGCCCAAAGGAGCAAAAAGCACAAAATCCCACGGACCGCTTTGCCCCAGCCTACCATGCCATGCCATCCTAGCGACCCAGGACGGAGCAGCCAGCCGAGGGGAAGGAATGCGACATTCCCAGCACCACTTGGAGGAGCCTCAACCTTCTCTCCACAATTTCACTAGCGGGGTTTACTTCTCACCTGTGTATCCCGCAGTATTGCTTTTCCCGGGGTCTTGGAGAAGAGAGAATACCGAGTCTATGACTGGGTCCATCTAGGAGAGGAGAGAAGAGGTGGAGCATGAAACCTGCCCCACACGGGTGGGAGAAGGGGAGGGGAGGACACAGGTGCAGCACGTTTTGGCTGCCTAAAAGGGGCAAACCTGCACGTGCTATTCAACACCACCTG
>NW_010283177.1:0-731 GCF_000690775.1 Eurypyga helias
AAGAACAGACCTTCCTAGAATGTGATTTATTCGAGCAGCTCTAGGAGTCTAAGTAGGATAAAGGCCTACTGACAATCAAAAATGTCCAATGCAACAAGCTCATTAACATCTCTATTGTAGACTACGAAGTCCAGGGAAAATAATCCAGTGTTATTGCAAAGTAATATCTGCAACCCTGAATGGGATACCTAGATCCTCTAAAGCACACAGGGAATTAGCCACTGCAGAATGTGACCCGGAAAAGCTGGAACCATGAGCAGCACCCACCCAAGACTGCCATAAAACAAGTCACATTCTCCACAAATCAAACTTGATCCTGACAAATAAAGGAAAACGCCCTGAAAACCAGAAGTCAGACAAAACATCAGCCTTAGCTTAGAGCAACACCCAGGAGTGGCTACTACTAAAAGCAGAAGGGACCTCACCGTTCACTCAGCTGCAGGACATACCATCACGTAATTGTTATCATGGCACTGTTTTGTAAACAGAGAGAAAGTCTGCAAAGATGAGCCATGATTCTTCAGGGCAGAAAGGCTCTCACAGCAACGGTGGGCTTGTGGGACTGGGAAATAGGGACTGTGACTCCCTCCACAATCCTTTATTCACAAAAGGAATGAGCCACCAGGAGCCAGCTAGACAGCCCTGCCCCAGGCATCCTTCTGAGTTGTATTTCAGAACACCCTAGGAGTTTCTTACCTCTAAAAGCAGGTGTATCCCCAGAATCTGTGTTG
>NW_010283178.1:0-735 GCF_000690775.1 Eurypyga helias
CCTGGAAATGGTGCAGAGGAGGGATTTTTCAGTTTCAGTGCAGAGCAGAGCTAGTGCTTGGGGCCCATTTACCTCTTGCCAACCTCACTGTCATTTTCAGGAGCTGCAGAGTAGTTTAGAGGCTCTGAGGAGCAACGCAGAGAAACTGGAGCTGGAGCTGAAGTCCCTGAAAGAGGAAAATAAACATCTAAAGGATCTGGATGACTGCAGAGGGGCAGAACTGCACCAGTAAGTGTACTTACAGCATATCTTAACGCAGGATTTCATGTAAGCACCTCTCCTTTATGGGTTAAATTTCCACCCGTGAAAGTATGGTGTGTTTTGATTTGTTCTGAGTAGACTCAAAGAGCAAATTCAGAATGTGACCTCTGACAAGCAGTGCCTGGAAACCAGACTGAAAACAGCCCTGAATCACATGGACCAGCTACAGGTAGCAAACATAGAGCTGCTGTCTTTTGCTTTGCTTTGCCTCTGACAGAGACCTGAGCAATCCTGACCAGATACGTGGGGTATGAGTTTCTGTTGTGATTACGTGAGTTCTTTAGGAAAATGTCAACCTTGATACAAGATGACCTTCCAGACACCTCAAGAAATCTGTTCTGGAAGGGGAGGGCAGAGGGGGATGTGCAAAGAGAAACCGCAGTGATTTTATTCCCTAAGAGCATTCCCTTTGCATGCTCATTAAGTTGACCCAAACCAGACTGTCGTTTAGCTCCTGCTAGCTAAGGATCCAGG
>NW_010283179.1:0-734 GCF_000690775.1 Eurypyga helias
AATTAACTTTGCTGATAGGCCAAGTTGGTCTGATATGTTTGTCAGGTATGTTTTGGTAACAGTCTTTGATGTACCTTGCATGTCTGCAAGGCTTTTTTCAGTTTTAAGTGCTGTGTTTGTTTTACGTTGCGCACCAAGCTGCTACGCCTGAGGATTTTACCTAATTTTAGGTATTTCAAAAAGATGCTACTGCATGTTCTCAAGCACGCTGTTCTGTTGGGTTTATTTTATCTTTAAAACAAAATACTTCAGCAAAGAGGGAAGAGGTTATTTGGAAGCAATTACTGACTTTTCTAACAAAGTTATTTTGTGTGAACTTTTTTAAGTAGCACCTGAATAAGTGCTAGGAATTAGCCAATTATAAATTATAAAATATATAGGTAAAACTGTGATCTGTTCTTAGGTATCTGATACCTCAAGAAAAGAAGCTCCTCCAAATGTTCTCAAAGCTAAGAGAGACACAGACCCAACTTCTGAGAGTGAAAATGAGAGTGGGAAAGAGAACAACAGAAAGGTGGTGAAAAGAAGCAAGATCCCTACTTACCGTAGAACTAACTTATCTACAAAGTGCCACACAAATCATCTTAAGAACAAAATAAGTGACAGGTATCCCATTGTTGGCCATGTAAAGCCCAGAGGCATTAAGCTGAATATTGTCAAGAGTAGTTTGACTTGAAACATTTTGCTGAAAGCAGTAGGTTGGGTAAATGGGGTGTTGTGGATGCCCCATCCCT
>NW_010283180.1:0-737 GCF_000690775.1 Eurypyga helias
GAAAGAGTTTGAGGGACCATAAATCATCAAAATTGCTTTCCAGACTCTACGGCTTCATCACTGAGAAGTAGAAGCAGGCTCTGTATCCCCAGTACCAACATCTAATCCCCACAGTATTAGCATCTAATCCCAAAGTCTCCAGGTGTTGACCTTGAC
Source organism: Eurypyga helias (assembly GCF_000690775.1). NCBI lineage: Eukaryota > Metazoa > Chordata > Aves > Eurypygiformes > Eurypygidae > Eurypyga > Eurypyga helias. Next base: position 157 of record NW_010283180.1, read on the forward strand.
GCAATCCCTGATGCAAAGCCAGCGCTGCAGTGGAGTGTCACAGAAGTCCCTTTTGTTTGTGTCCATCAGGAGATCTTGGTTCAGCTCCTGACCAGCCCATGGTGTTTCTGTGTGACAGTTCTCGGGACAGGTAGGTCCAGATTAATCCTCCGTTCCTTCAGGCGTCTTGCTGGGGTACTTGAATTAAGGGTCTCAGCACCAGCCACCAGCTCCGTCTTCAGAGAAGGGGCAGAGAGGGGCACCCCCCGAAGACGATGCCGGCCCACAGAGAGCTGAGTCACCCTGCAGAAACACCTCCCTTATATCCACAGTGAGGAGGAAATGCTGCCTCGGCTTTCCAGACAGCTAGTTTTTGCAACTTGGTTTGCAGAAGTTCGATGACTCAGCTAAGTGAGTAAAATCAGGCAGTGTGAAAGAAGGTCTCCTTCCCCCACATTCTTTTTGCATCGGTAAAAGGTGAAAAAGTGATGGTGGGATGAAGATTGAAATTAGGCGTTGTTGATAATTAATTTCCTCCCATCTTCCAGTATCACCTTTTTGTAATAACTAAGAGCTACCAATGTATCCATATTTAGCAGAAA
>NW_010283181.1:0-736 GCF_000690775.1 Eurypyga helias
TTTTTTTTTTTTTTCACCAAAGCAATTTCCTTCTTGTGTTTCCTCAGGGCATTGAAGGCATTTTTTATCTTTTGCTAATCCCATTTGGATATCTTTCTCTAAAAATACCTTAATCCTGCATACCTATCCTGTCAAAAAAATGGATTCCTCCTTAAAGCTTTGAAAGATGATGTATTTCAACAAGATGGGTTGTCAGACAACTGGGAAACCGTAGTCTCGTGCCACTCTGTGTTGTCTTTTTACCTCTGGCAGCTGGTGCGGGATGCTCTTGCTTTGGACCGGCAGGTTTAGACCCTTCAGCATCTGTGCTTGGGTACCTCGTTCCAGCTTGTTTCAGTCTTTGTTCCCTTCCCTTGAGAAGCAGCAGTTAGTCGCTGGGGTTTGGATTCAGTTTTGGAAATGGCCGTTCAGTCTGGTACAGTCAGGTTTATTGGTATTTAGGGAAGTCGGGGAGTATTTATTTTTCTGCATTGATGGCGATGAAGCTTCCTGCCCTAAACGAAGGCTTAACGTGTGGGGAGGAAGCTGTTCAGGAGTGATGTGTACTTACCTCTCCACAGATTGTTTCAGTGTTTCAAACTGTGCCAGAAGAATAAAAGCTGTTACAAAAGATAAAATGAAGTATGAGATGCCACTTATAAGTCTTTAATATTAATATGCTTTTCTCTGCAGTTGTTTTTGAGGACTGGGCTGGGGGAAAGATGCTTCTGTAAAAACAGATACTTAGGAGGAGAGA
>NW_010283182.1:0-736 GCF_000690775.1 Eurypyga helias
GGCGACGCAGCCCTTCTACTTCCAGCAGACGCGCCACAGCTCATAAAACCCGTCTGTGCCCGATGTGCTTAACTCTCCAGCGCTGTGTGTTCCGCCTCACCCGAATACTTGCAGATTAAACTGGTGTGTGGGGTCTCGGCCCACTCTGCTTGTTTCTGGGTGTTGCTGTGAAGCATTTTTGTAGTGTTATTCTGCTTTTCTATTCCTACTAAAGCTCTTGGGGTATATGGTAACATACTCTATATGCCGTTGCAAGAGAGAGAGGAATGACTGAAAGGAACTGATGTAATAGGAAGAACAACTGTGAACTTCAGAGATTTTGGAAAGAAATTATCCCTGTGGCACTTGAATAGCTCAAAGCTGAAATTAATTGAAATTAAATTTGGGGATACAGGCAGGTAGTGAAAATGGGTTTTCACAGAATTAGTGTGATTGTAAATACACAGGAAAAAAATTCTTTTGTGCCTTTTATGTTTGAAAGGTGAAAGGAAAAGCAAGTAAAGACAGAAACCTAAACTTCTGGTAGTTGAGTTATGGTGAACACAGTGTAGAAGAGAAACTGTATTTATGACATGGTCTTCGTAACTTCAGTTGAGGGTAAAAAGGGGTAATAGAAAGGGTCCCATAATGGCTTAGGCCCACCAATTGTGCTGTGGAACACTAGAAGATGACTCCTTTATGCAGACTTTGAAGGCTGACATTTGTATACCAGTTCTGGAAACAATTTTTGGAAAAA
>NW_010283183.1:0-737 GCF_000690775.1 Eurypyga helias
CTGAGTGTTGTAGTCACTTTCCTATGACACAACAGATTTTGCAGCTGCGGGGAACATCTGGAAGAGCCCAGACCTTCGTCCCACTGGGGGACAGGAGCTCACCAGCTCCGTCAGCAGGAGCTCTTCTCTTTGCAGCTTACTGGCAAACCAGCTGAGTGAGACGTGCTAGAAGAGTGCTGTAAGAAAACCCACTTTTTCGGAGTCACTGTGCTCCAAGATAGGGTAGAGCGGGACACTGAGGATCAGAAAGAGGTATGTGGAAGTGTTTGTCACCTTCTGAGCTCTACAACAACCTGGAAGTGTTACACGGGGGGAGCTTCAGAAGTACATGGGAAAATTAATTATGGGTTACTGGTGGGAAACCACATCGGGCTGAGGGGAAATGTTTTGTGCTGCACTTCCCCCAGCACCACCACAGGAGATGAGTACAGGGCTGGAAGGACCCTTGGTCTGAAACAGCACGTCTATCCTGAGTTATACTGATTGCTTGCATAGACCCTACTGATCATTAGACACCATGTCCCCTAAGTGAAACATTTTGTGTTACAAGCCCTGTTTGGGGCTGCTTTGCACTGCTGGCTGCTGAGTTCCCACACAGTATCAGGGCCAGTGGGGCTACTTTTGACAAACCCCAGAAATCTTTTCTCCCCAAGGAAGAAGGCAGACCCACGGTCCCCCTCCTGTCTGATTCTCCTCCTCCTGCTGCTTTGGGAATCTGACTGAGCTGTGACTCAGAA
>NW_010283184.1:0-734 GCF_000690775.1 Eurypyga helias
CTTAGTAAAGCTCCACAGTTATTTTCACATTTTTTAATGTTAGAGCTTTTTAAAGAGATGGGAAAAGCCACCACAGAGGCCATGGTGTGAGTTTTAGCCACCAGGCTGGATAGTTCCCAGCTTGTTTTCTCGCAGAGGCTGCTCCTTGCTTGGAGAGATCAGGAGAATAATTTGACGGCCGCAGACACAGGGCTGTGAATTTCTTTTTTTATTCTGGAATTCTTTATCCTGGGACCGATATGATCTTCTCTTGCTGCCCTGTGCCATACAAAGATTGTCAAAATAATTACCTTCTGTCATTGTTTGATGAGCAAGTGTGAGCGTTGTCCAGCCAAAGGTGGAATTTGGGAAGAGGTTCAATACTTTGAGGGCACTTTTAGATGACTCAGAGCCATCACTTTATCATCTGCTTTTGCGAAGTTTGAGTAAAATAGGCTTGAAATAAAGTCGTTCCAGTAAAAATAAAATTAAGAGAAGTTGGTATTTCTCCTAGGATTTAATGACAGTGCTGCAAATGCTGCAAATGCTGTTTTTTTGCAGACCACCGGACCCTATATGTGGGTGTTCAGATGCCCCTGCTGAGGCACAGCCACCGGCATCACCGATCCCACAGCCAGAAGCATCGGAAAGGGGAACAGGAGAAGGACTCTCCCCCGAAGAAGCAGGGCTACAACTGTAAGTCGCACCGTGGCATTCGCTAAACTCCTCGGGGTTACGTCAGTGCTGGGGTCTTT
>NW_010283185.1:0-736 GCF_000690775.1 Eurypyga helias
TCCAGGAATGGGGCATCCACAACATGAGAAGGGTCCATGAGAAGATCATGTTGGGCTCAGCTGTACCATTCTAAAGTTGGTTAACATTTAAGGATTTAATAATTTTAGAAGAAAGATAGATTTATTTTTCACTTTGTTAGTGCGTTCCTGCATTCCTTCTGACAGAGTGTGCATGCCAATGAAGCTCAAGGAAGAAGAAAACTCAACACCCACCATCACCTTTATTCCCTAGGCCAACTGAGCATTCAAGGAAGGAGTATTTGAGAGAAGACCCTAGATCAGTACACATGATCTCTGCTGCTGTAACCTGTCTTGTGTCAAGCATCCCTTTTGGCAGTTTTTTGAAAAGCCCTTGTTAGCAGTCTATGGCACTTTTTCTTCCTGCTCCTACCTTTATCTTGCTTTTGGCCCTGTTTTTATTTATTTCAGGGAATGACAGAATGCCTTTATTTGGAGTGGCAAACCTTGGTTGTAAGAGTCACAATGTTGCTTTGCAATCCTTGATGTACAAGTGCTCCAGGAGTGGAGTTTTATATAGAAGTTTCTATATATAAACCTTCTACAACAAAACACAAGGAGTGTTTCCCATTTCATGCCAGAAGTCTTTGGATTTCCATCACACATGATCTTTCATCCTGTGATCTTCAAGGATGTAACTTTTAAATCTTTTTAATGGTGAGCATGTTAGGAAGATCAGGTCAGGCAGATCTCAGCTAGCCATCAAGATGATTTTCAT
>NW_010283186.1:0-728 GCF_000690775.1 Eurypyga helias
GAGATGGGCTGATTCATTCCTCACCAGGCAGGCCCACTTCCCAGCAGCACCTCCTGTGCCGAGATCTATGCAGGTCCCAGACAATCTTCCAAAGAATATATGGAACAGCCACTGTGACTGTAAGATCTGGATTCAGCGATGGGTGCTAATGGCAGCCTAGCCACTTGATTACAATCAGTGTGGTTTGGGTCTCTGCTGCAGCCAGTCTTGTGATGACATGCAATGTTCCAGAACTTCAAGGGAGAAGAGCAGAGGGTTTTTCTGGACATGGCTTTGCCATTTACAAAGCTGTGCTAACCTGCAAAATCAGAGACCTTTGTTTCTCCTACAGAGTACTTGCAATGCTTTTGCAGTGAATTGCTAACTTAGGAGTTACCAGTGTTTCACAGAGGCTAAGTAGAAGAGGCACTGCCATTCAATCAGTGCACATTTTAGGTGAATGAGAAACTCACCCAACAGGTGAGACACCAGGCTGGGACCAGCTTAACAGAATGAACCTGCAATGCAACACCTTCATCTTCACAAGATCTGGAGTGTGTAACAGACAGCAGCTCAGGAATCCTTGCTCAGGTGGTTACAGGCCCTCCTGTCGCCACCTCCCTGCCCAGTCTACTCCAGCCAGATTTCCAGGGTTGTTCAGCAAGTACACTCAAACGACTCCTTAAACATGCAGACTGATGATTTTGAAGGCTCGACTGCAGCTATTTTTTTCATGCAAACAAAAAACT
>NW_010283187.1:0-729 GCF_000690775.1 Eurypyga helias
TGAGTGTGCTCCGGCTCAGCGGCACGGGGACCGAGCAACTGAGAACCTTCCTGTAACTGCTCTTACCAGAGGCTGTGGCCACTGCTGTACTCAGTTAAATTAGAGAAGGGATGCTTTTGCCTTCCACCTTAGTGCTCAGTCTGGTAAATTAAGCAGTGTGAAGATCCTGAAGCCAGCTGGCAGAGACTAGAGGTAGCCATACTGTTAAATTCTTATAGACTTAAAAAAAAGGTGGTCACATCTAAATTTGCTATTGGGAATTGTCCCAAAAGTCTAGACAGCCAAGTTCCTGTTCCCAGGCTCCAACTGCTGCTTGGCTTCACTGTACGGATGTAGCTTTAACAATCCAGCAGTGTACAGGAGAAAGCCCTAGCCTGGTTGCAAGAGGGGCAAAAGTGAGATCCGGGATCCAGGACCGAGCAGTCTTAAAGCAATTCTGGGATCAGGAGAGGAGGAATGAAAGTAAGAGGGATGCAAAGTGAGTCCAGGGCTGGGAGCAAAGCTTAGGAAGGGGGAAAGGAGGGAACTTGGAATTGTAAAAAAGGCATCCTACAAATACAGTTTTACAATTTACATCCTTACATTTTAATGCCTCATTGTTCAACTGGCTGTAAGGGGAGCTGAAAGGCACTTACCATTCGCATCCAGGTTGGTATAAAGCCTTTGTACAGAGACATAAAACCTTCACCCTGTACAGTTTGGATTAAGCAGTCCGTGGAAGACTTATAC
>NW_010283188.1:0-737 GCF_000690775.1 Eurypyga helias
TCCATGTCACTAATGAAGATGTTGACAAAGTAGGGTCAGTTTCAATGCAAAGCACATCGGATTTTAAATTGTCATCATTTGCATAGATCAAAGTTGGTTCCAGAGAAGAGCTGACTCAGGACTCCAGATGGAAAACCTGATTTGGCTGTGCCACTATGAGGCTAGATGGGAGATGCTCTGTCACAAAAACTTTGTACTGTGCCTTGGAGGTCTTGGTGGAAGCTGTGGCCTCCTGCACAAAGCAGCCAGCTGTCAAGCTGTGATCTGTAACAGACTAGAAATGTAGAGAGTTGTTTGTTTGCTTGAGAGTTCCTCTCATGCCTGTTTGTGGTTCTTTTTCAACAGTATCTTCAATGGCCCCTGTTTGATGGACTGCCTCTGGTATAAAACAGGCCTGGTAGTTTTGTGATTGGCAGGATTGAGAAACTTGGGTATTTGGGGCCTCATAATGGGCTAACAAGACTTTCACCTTGGTAGCTTCTGCACATCCAGGGGGCTGGCTGGCCTTGCTTTAGCTGCTTTATAATTTAGGTGAAACAAATTGCTTAGGTCTCCGGAATGCAAGTCCTGCTGCTGTCTCACTGTCAACTCTGAGCCCACATGATGGTATGAACAGCTGAATAATTTGATGCCTTAATACGCTCCCTGACAGGAATCTCATCTACTAAAATGGAAATCTGGTAACTCAGGCTGGTGGAGGTCTCTGGCCACAATCATAGAATCATAGAATTATAAAA
>NW_010283189.1:0-730 GCF_000690775.1 Eurypyga helias
TCCTTTGAGACCCCAAAACACTCAGCTCACAAGGGTTTAACTGAAGCCATGGCAACAGCGGATCCAGCTGTGCTCCAGAGATCATCTCAGGACATGAAGCAAAGAAAGAAACCCCTGCTAAAGGGCATGGTAGAGAAGGCAGCGATCACATGGAAGGCCCTGAATGCCCCACGTCAGTTAAAACCTAACAGCATGGAGACAGAAAGAATCGTAACTGTCTTGGATGAGACGATTGCCAAGCTGGAGCTGAGCAGTTTGCTCCCACGTATTATTGACTCCCTGGACAGGTTTGCTGATATGCTGGGCCCTGAGATCACAAACAGCCTGATGGAGCACCAAAAGCTTTCAAATGAAATGGAGCACCTACTTGCCAGCTTTGAAGAAGGGGACACCATGAGAGCTGAGGAACGACGGAGCTGTTTCTGCTTGCTAGAGCAACGCCTGAAATGTTCTGCTAGGAATGCCCTGAGACTCTTGCTGGCCAACCCTTTGCTTTGCCAGGCTCTGAAATATGAATTTCAGGCGAGGGAGTCACCAGCTGAGATGTTTATCAAAGCCTTTGGGGAGTTCAGGAATTTCATGCTTGAGAGGCTCCTGACTAGTCCCGTGGAAGAGGAAGGAAGGATTCAGTTCATGGAAGACATCTCCCTCCAGATGAAGAAAAACACTGAAGCAATCTCAGCTTTACAGGCAGAACTGGCAGCAGCAATCCGGACTCGAGAGGAGGAGG
>NW_010283190.1:0-738 GCF_000690775.1 Eurypyga helias
CCCCACTGCCCCAGCAAGGCCCGGCACGGCCCGGCGCTGACACGGGCTTTCCCACGCAGGATCACGGTGCTGGCCGGCGATACGGAGCCTATCGATGTGTACTGCCACATCCCCATCATGTGCGAGGACAGGAGCCTCCCTTACGCATACGTCCCTTCCAAATCGGTAAGGGGCTGCGGCTGTGAAGCCTGGAGGAAGCAGTCCTAGTGAAAGGGAAGCCGGTGGGCAGCACCCGACCCGGGTTCTGACAGGAGCCTTCCCGGGGAGGTGCAAACCTGGTGCCTGTGTACAGCACCCGGTGCTCATCCGCGGCTAGGGCACGAGAGGGACAAGCAGCCATGGCGCGGTCCTGGGAGTGTGTTACTGTGGGCCTACAGAACCCTTTGCCCTAGTCGAGTCCCTGTAGCAGCTGGCGCAGGAGCTCTCTGGGATGGAGCAGGGATGCCTTTTCCCCCCTTTTCACTGTGAGCTGGAACCTGGCCGCTTGCCGAAGCGACACACTGGCCAAGGTGTGTTTGGGACATCCGCGCTGTTGTAGGCTGGAAGTTACGGGGAGGTTGGTGTCTTGGGGACTGCACCCCATGGGGAGGGAGTAGGGTGCGTGAGGCAGGTGCCAGCCCGGTGTTTCACTTCTGGGATGTAGGAGACACGCTAGAAAAAGGGTTCTTAAACCGGGGTGTGAGATGTGTTGGCATGGTGCCAACTCTCCCTGCTCGAGGGGGAGACCCAGCACCCCCC
>NW_010283191.1:0-737 GCF_000690775.1 Eurypyga helias
GAACCTGGTGCTGTGTGCGACTGCTTGGAGTGCAGTAAGGTTAAGGCATCGTCTGAAGCTCCAGCTGTTATCTAGGGCGAAATACCCGTTCAAGTGATCCTCTGTGGAAATGACCCGACTGTTGTTGAGCTGATATATAAATCTTTGCTATGCAAAGGGGCGTTTAAACTCAGCGATGTTCTCTTTGAATGCTGAAGGCTGGATGTCAAAGACCGAGGCAGATGAACTATGCTGCCCTTCCAAGCAGCAGGACACAAGCTGCCCCGATGGACAGTTTGGCTTTCTCAAGGTCGGTGTTTGATACCAGGTCAGCCGAGTCGCGCTCTGGAGATGCCCATTTTTATTTTGGCTGCAGAGGGACTCAAAAGGCTGACTTCAGGTGCTAAAAGGGAAGGTAAAAGGAATTCTCCCCAACTTTTTGTGGAGGCAAGGTTGGGAAGAGTTTTCTGCTTTTGTGACATTTTCTGATCCCCTTTTTAAAGGCTTGAAACACAGGGCAGATTCCCCAGGCTGAGGAGGCACATTTCTGCTGAATCCAACTATATTGTCAGTGGGGACTGGAGGGAGTTACGGAGGCAACAGAGAGCCCGTGGACTCTGGACTGCTAATGCCTGAATCTGTACTGTTCTTTCTACACAGAACGTGCTGCTGATTAATGATTATTGTTACCCGCCCTTCCTCCTCTCTGCTTCAATCTCAGCTTCCTTGGGTAACCCTCATCCTTCGTCTTAGCAGGA
>NW_010283192.1:0-739 GCF_000690775.1 Eurypyga helias
ATTAGGTCAGAATTGGGAGTGAATTGAACTTGCTGAAAGCAACACAGTGTTTGCAATCTGCTTTCAGACTGGCTTTTCTGTATCTGCTCATTTTTCTTTGAATTAAACCATCCATGTAATTTAAGAAGATACTGCAGGTTAACCCCATACTATAGCGTACTGTAAGGCATCAGAGTTCACTGGCTCCAAGCTGCAGTTAAACGGCAGAAATAAAAGCAGTAAGAAGCCAAGCTAGCTTTAAATACAGCAGTAAGAGGGATTTGAGATACTGTTACAGGTTGCTAAACTTGGGCCATGCAAACAGTTGTGAAGTCACATTTCTCGGGCGGGTGCTGAGCTATGCATGGGCAGCCTGTCTCCGCTCCCACCCATCGGGAGATGTGGTGATTTAGCAGGTAGGTGAAGGGGGAGAAAGTGGGAGAGAAATGGTGTCTGATGGTGTGGGACAGCCAGCCAGCTCTGCGTGGGTGCGGCCAGGCCGGACCGCGCTCTGGTCTGCTGGAGCTGGGTGGCTGCCTTCTTAATTTTTTATGTTTCTTTATGATTTATATTATGATTTCATATAACCACGTGATGTTTCATAAATTCTTCACATTCCATACATCATGTGATTTATGATCTGTTATGATTATGTTATTTATGATGCCACCACCTGTAGCATTGTTGCTGCCAGGAGCCATGGCCCTGCCTGAGCACCCCATCTTAGCAGCTGGGGAGAGGTGCCTCCTCCCCAGTTCCC
>NW_010283193.1:0-738 GCF_000690775.1 Eurypyga helias
AAGGTCTTTTCCAACCTAAACAGTTTAATGATTAAACTGTCCTCTTTCAGTCTTAATCTCACTCCGGCTGCTACTCTTTCTGTCTCTGCAAAAGGAGAGGTCCAAACAACCAAACATCCCGTAAAAGTACATGTGCTCGACTTTACACTGAAATCATAAAACCACAAATACTGTAATTCTGAAAAACCATAGTTCTGTTTGAAAGTTAGACAGAGAGCCCTAACCCCTACGTACCCAGGGCAATCCATAATTCAGTCCTTCCAGAGAATGAGGTCTGCTATGTTCTCACAGGCAAATCATGATCAACCTGTAGAGAGCGGGGGAAAAGTGCAGCTTTGCTATTAAGGAATAAGAACTTAATCAGGAATAACTAAAGGTGCTTTGCCGAGGAAAGAAGTGTACTGGTAGGCACAAACAAGAAATGTCCAGAGCTGTGTCCATACTACCAGTCCAGCATGCAGGACAGATTCTTTCTGATAGAAGTCTTTCCTGCATCCCTACTGGAGAGCTCAAAATCATTCTCCTTCTGGTGAAATCAAGGTGAAAGTCATACACACGGGCACCTGCTAAAGCACATCATTTACAGCATGGACAGAAGGTGCCCTATCAGCCAGGACTCGGCATGCATTGTGCCCATATGCTGGCAATTGGGATGAATATTACTGCTGGTAAAGTCCCAGTGTACACATACAATCCTGAAAAAACAGATCACACAAAAAACCACAATCGCACCTCTCT
>NW_010283194.1:0-740 GCF_000690775.1 Eurypyga helias
TAAAAGGTCTTTTCCAACCTAAATGGTCCTGTGAGAGGGAGAATGCCATTTGTTTGAAGTGTGGCAAGGCTTTCAGCACCGAGTCCCACAATATTATGTCCAAGTTGGACTGTTAATTGTTTGGTTGGGTGGTGAACGAGTTGGTGAGAAAACTTGTAAGATGATGGAACTTAGATGCCAGTGCTAAGTGGGTTGTATGGGTCTGAGGCTGGTAACAAGTGGAGATCAACAGCAGTCTTTCCCAGGACCCATCTTATTTCGTATCTTTAATAGTAACTTAAAGGAGGGGGTGAAGGGGTCCACATTCTTTGAGCTTCCAATGGAGTTGTCACCAAACAGGAGTGACCAGTGGATAACTTCGAGGGCAGGTTGCCACCCAGAGAGGCCAGAATGGGGAATGGGCTGACAGAAGCCATATGAAAGTCAGGGGAGAAATGCGGGCAGGGGATGATGGGGCTGGGGTGATGATGGCTCTGAAGGTGAGGCCCTGGGTCCTGGTGGCCAGTGAGCTCAGTCTAAGCCCTGGCAGCAGTGGAGGCCAACATCATCCCAGGCCATAGACAGGAGCACAACCAGCAGAACGTGTGAAAGGACTTTTCCTCTTCAGTTGGCATTAGTCAGTTTGATACAGCATCTAGTTTTGGATTCTCAGCACAAGGAGGACCCTGCTCAGCTGGAATGAATCCAGTGGAGCGCTGGTAAGGTGGTCAGGTCTTGGAGCACTTGACCTGTGAGGAGAG
>NW_010283195.1:0-739 GCF_000690775.1 Eurypyga helias
TTAAAAGCAGTGAGGGACAGAACAAGAGAAAACATCAAAAGAAAAAACAAAGATTTGAACCATGCTCCTGTTGCATGCAGTTTCTGGGACCACTGACTTCATGGGAACTGTTCACATGAGTAACACAACGAATGAACTTGGAAAGCACTCTCTTTACTCACAGGTACCAACTGAACTTATGCAGTGACTGTTCTTACAAACTTCTACACGTATCTCAAAGTGCTGCTATTTTTCCAGCTACTGAGATAGCCTGCTATACCTTTTTCACTGCACAGTTACTTTTTGCACAAAAGTAAATGAGGTTTCTCAAGTAACCTACCCGGCTTATGCTTCCAGGGATGCAAAACAGCACCACAATCCAGAGGCCTAAGCTTCAGAAAGTTCTGAAAACTAGCCCTGTCAGGACAGAACTAATTCCTCCAAATAAATCTTTTAACTGATGGCTTTTTATTGCTCTATTTTTTAATTTCTGTGATATGTAGTTCTTCTACCATTTAAAAGATTGAAAGTTCTGGGGACTGAATTCTCCCAGAAATCCTGACACAAAGAACAGAGGTATAACCTCATGGTATCTTCTGCAAAAGCGTTGGAAATGCCACCTGGAAAGTTAGATTGCAATGCCTCCTTCTTCCAAACGGAGGGTTGGCCCACCAGTGCCTTGTCCCCTAAGCTAAACCTAACCTGATCATATGCACATCCTCCTGCCTGCAGCCTTCCCTCTGGGGCTCTTCAGGGCAAG
>NW_010283196.1:0-735 GCF_000690775.1 Eurypyga helias
TTTTTTTTTTCCCCCGATTTTGTTCCAAGTTTGCTAGCCGAGGCAGGGAGGGGCAGAGGGGTTATAGGAGTTCCATTACAAGGGTCATAAAACAAGGGGCAGAGAGAGGGAGTTTTTGAACACTCCTCACTTCCACCTACCAACTATGTATTTACTTCCAACAGTCACCAAGAGTTGTGAGCAGGAACAGTTTAATCTGTGTTCCAGGTTAATCCAGGAAGAGTTTGTCCAGGTGTTTGCAGTGGCATCAGAGGTGTGCATGGACACCTGCTAGCCTTTCTTTTTGTGAGGCCAAGATTTCAGCTTGATCCGTGACAAACTCATGTTACGATGTGTTCATCAAACTTATTTAAGGTGGGTTTTTTTTTAATAACCTCAGTGCAATAATGGACTGAGGACACCAAGAAAGCAAATACAGAAATACTGCACTGCTCCCGAGGTCTCCTTTCAAAACAAGTTTTTCAAAGGCACTAAATTCAATCCCTAGAAAAAGACAGAACAAATCAATTCATTGCTCATTAGATTCCTGCTAAGTGATAGAGATCACCTTCTGCACAACCACATTGTCATCAACCACTGCCCTAATACAAAGGCTGGAGAAAGCAAGGCTGGTTCCCACAGGTGAAGTGCTGGGGACTCGGAGGGGGGAACGATGAATAATCCTTTACTCCTTGGATGGCTTTCACACCAAGCTTCTGGTCTCTGGGCCGTGCTGAGCTGAAAGCTTACCCCAAA
>NW_010283197.1:0-739 GCF_000690775.1 Eurypyga helias
GTGCTGCGTAAGCTGGCAGAGCCCTGCCAGTGGTATTGGCAGTATCCCCAAAATGACCCTCCCAGGCACCAGCTTTGTTAACCATTAGTGATATAATGAAGCGCAGCATAGGAATTAGAACACTTTCTTAGCAACCAGGGAATTGAGGATTGGAAACAGCAAAAAAAGAGAGCTAGGCTACAGTCACTTCAGTGATGGGCTGTCAGTTATTTCAGATTCCCACCTCTGTCCTGTTCCTGTGAGCACTGAAAGTGTGTGGTACTCTGCAACCCCAGCACTTGGCTTCAAACTAGACCTGGGACTAAGACTTTGGCAGGGTAATCCGACCTTCTCAGAGCAACCATTTGCACCAATACAGTAATTTTTCTCGATGGTGTCATGCAGTCGGGTCTCATGCACTTTACTTTTGAGCTTCCCGTTGATGCTCATTCTCTAGGAGGGAACACAGGCAAAGATGTTGGATTTCAGTTTCACATCAAGTCTGCGCACATCTGGAATTAGCAGCGTCTGCAGTACGAATCCCGCACACAGGGCTCCAGCCCGCGCTCAGATTTTCAGCACAGCCTCTTAAAACTTTTGCAAATCTATACAAGAAAGCCCCTGGCTTCTGAGTCTTAGAGCAAGCATTTCACACAGCTCTGAGCCCTGGGCATCAATTGACAGCAAAGAGTTTCCTCCTCAGAAAAATCTGCCTCCAGGAGAGTTAGGGCTTCACAGCTTTCCTTTTTTTTGCCTTTTT
>NW_010283198.1:0-740 GCF_000690775.1 Eurypyga helias
TCCGGCAGCGGGGCGGGGCCAGCCGGGATGAAGGCGGTCCTGGGCCGGCCCTGCAGTGCGATGGGGTGGGGTGGGATGGGATGACATCCCTCGTCCCGCCACGCAGCCGCTGGCCGCGAAAACACACGCGTGACGCGAAGGGTTCTGTGCTGCCCCAGCCTCCCACCGCATGACCCACGGAGGATCACCCACGAGGGATGCATCACCTCACTGGTGGCACGTGGGGTGGTAACTGGCGATGGAATTTCTTCTCTGTCCCTTAGAGGCGTGTGTAGTGTGTATAAAGCACAGGAAAGGGATGTTATAATTGTACAAGAGCAATCAAAACTTTAGGACAAACCAGAGGCTCTTTATTCAGCCCCCTTGTACCGATGCATCAGGAGATGGACTTTAATGGCATAACCAAATACTCTTCTTCCCCCCACCCCCAGTATTCCTGTCACATTCAATATGGTAGAATCACGATATGACTTGTATATATCCTGGATTTGTTTTCCATGAAGGAGGGCTGCCTGTAGGACACCTGCTTTGTTTTGTCCAGAGGCTGAAAGATGTCAATGTACCAAGTGAAAGTTACAGAGAGTGACAAGATCCCATAGGTAAGGCAGAATAGTGCTGCTTTGGAGAACTGGACTCTACTCTTCCCACTGACATAGTCATACATTATATTAATGAAGGTTTTTTTCAACCTAACACTAAACTGTTATCCAGTTTAGTGAAATCCTAAGCACAAGTACAGG
>NW_010283199.1:0-738 GCF_000690775.1 Eurypyga helias
TGGCACAGCTCGGAAACGCTGCCTGCGCTTCAGGTACTGGCGCTGCACCACACAACTACAGTAAGTATTTCATCTCCCTTCTCTCTCCCCTGCAGCTTGTCCTTACCTCTTCAACCCAAGAAATTAAAAGAGCCGTTTCGAAAGATTATACATACTTCAGAGCAAGCCTTGCCTGTGCGTCCGCCGCTACACAAACCACAGGAGACAATAAAATTCACATCCAAGGGGCTCACAATGCAAGGGCAACATATCTACAGGACAAGCATCAACAGCTGATGGCGAATAAGTGCCCTTGTTTTACACTTATTTTCACCTGGAGCTCTTAAAAGGGCTCAAGCCTTTCACTGACTTTGTTTGGAATTAACCCACACCCCGGGCTAGAAAGTTCAAGTGAGACCAACCAACTAGCAAGTTTCAGAATGATGGGCAAACCCTACATACGTCAACACACCAAGCAAAGCTTACTTCACCTATTTTTGGAGAAATGGACACAAATCTGTACTCCAAAACAGAAGAAAGACTTTCCTTTTTGTAAACTACCCAGCAGTCAGAGCACAGAAGCAAATAATGTTTCAGATACTGGCTGTCAGCTAGAAAAGCCATTTTCAGTCTCCACCGCAGAGCACCAATTTGCACTCCTTCCATAGCCAGGCTGTTTGGGAAGGGGAAGGCATGAGGAGGGCGTTCCCTGCTGTGATTTTTGGCATGAGGAGAGCCACGCAGATGCTCAGAGGGCTG
>NW_010283200.1:0-741 GCF_000690775.1 Eurypyga helias
GTTTCCAGACAAGGATGTCATGGGAAGGTGGCTGCTGGCCCCCCGCGGCCCGGGGGAGGGGGAAACAGCCCTTCTCCTGGAACACAAACCAGCGCTTTAATTTTTAGAGCAGGAACAGGCATGAAAAATTCCCGTGACACCTTTGAGGTGGGACCAGCAGCACCCACCAGCGCACACAGCTCCAAGACAGGTGCGAAGCGAGTCACCGCAGCCCAGCACCCCGAGTTTGGGGCAGGAAAGGAGTATTTTGGGGAAAGTGCTGGTGCCTGGGAGGTAGAAAATCAAAGAGCTTCCAAAATCCTTTGTTTCATACCCCATCGCCAAGGCTTTGGCTGGGACGGGGGAAGATCTCCAGGCACTGAGCCACTGCGCTGCGACAGCTTCCCTCGGTGACAACCCCCCCGGTGAGACCCAGACGGAGCCCGGCTGGAGGAAAAACAAACTGCAAGTTTCAGAGTCCGTCTCATTTACTGAGCAGCACCCGATGGCTACGGGAAAGGAGGAGAAATCTGAGATTTGGCTCCTCTGGGCCATAGGCTGAGGCTATTGCCACACTGCAGCCTCCCCCTTCTCCCACCCACTCAGCTTTGGCAGCTGCAGATAACCTCCTGGCTCCGCAGGTCACATTTCTACCCGGCGTGCCCAAATTTACCCATTTAACAAAAAACCAACCCAGTTGACAAAAAAATAAAGAAACCAAGTCCTTCAAAATCCTGCACCTCATGGAGTTCAGCCAGGCCA
>NW_010283201.1:0-739 GCF_000690775.1 Eurypyga helias
TTCATCTCATTCTTATGTGGCTATTTTAAAACTGGTCCATGCACATTCTGTGACAACAAGCTCCAGTACCCTCATTTTAGGAAGCTGGACAGTTGTAATGTATCCTAGTAATTTGGGATTTGGATTTTCCACAAATAGACACACATACGCATCTTGATGTTATCTTAATTAGGTTTAAATTAAAGGTTATTTCTTTTGGACAGTGCTCATACTTAATTGAACATTTTAATTTTCAGTTGGAGTTGAGACTTAGAGGAGGCCTGAGTTTGCAGGTAAGAATATTGCTTTTAATGTAAATAGGGAATGAATAAATATGAGAATATATCACGGAAAAAACACAGAGAACAGAAAAACGATGATGAAATATTATTCGATGTTTTGTGGAGCTTTGTCTTTGTTAAAGAAAGAGAAAACAATCTCGTAGAACAGCATCCACCACATACTGGACTTTTATTAATAATCTGAAGTATTGAAACTTCCTGCTCTTGTTTTATGGTTCTGTCAAGTGAAATAATTGCTTTGCTTTATATGTCCTGTAGATCCTGTTATGGAATGTCCCGTGTCCAGGCTGTTGTCTAGGAAGTGTTTGTTCAGTCTGACTTGCTTCTCAGCCTCCATCATTTTGGTTGTTCTTTCAGTCTCACGGAAGGAATATTTTCCAGAAGGTATCTGGGGGCTCTTTATTATGTGGGAGAGGAAGAATCATAACATCAAAGAATATTTTGGGTTGGAAGGGACC
>NW_010283202.1:0-741 GCF_000690775.1 Eurypyga helias
TAAATGCTCTCCTAAGAACTCTCATTTTTGATTGTTCAGTGGGACTTGGCTGTACTCTGTTAGTAGAGGTTCTTTGTTTCCTGACAGTGGAAGTCCTCTATTTTGTAACTTCTTTGTCATTTTAATTTTCCATCTAAGCCACCAGCAAGTCTATGTTCTTTGTTTCTGGGAGAGGCTTTTTCAGTTTTTCTTGTATAATGTGTTTCTCACCAGGTGATCTGGGTAGTTGCGGCTGCTTCCCTATCCCAAGTGAACTGCAGTCTTCAGTAAAGCAGAACATCCCAACAGTGTTTCCTGTACCACTGGCTTTGTGTGTTACTGCCCATGTCTTAGAATAACTATTTTTCATGAAAATTGTGAAAGTAACTCAAGGAAAATGTATCCTAGTGCCTGAAATGGACTGTGTTTGTGGTGACAAAGCAGGATCGACATTTGTGCTATTTCACTTTGGAGAAGATGACCTGAAGAGGACCCAAGAACAGCCTGCCCATACTGAAGGGGATGTTGTCAAGCCAATGGAGCAAGAGTCTTCACAGCAGAGGATGTGAAATGGGCAGAATTTGAAATGAGCAGTTCAGATTGGATGTAAGGAAAAAGTTTTTTCCCACTTGAGGACAGTGGAGTAGTTTGTTTGTGCAGTCTTCGGCCTTGGAGAGTTTAGACCTGACTGGGTCACGTCCTGTACAACCTGGTCTAATCCTATGGCTGAACATGCTCTGAGGCAGAGCTTGGACTGGAGAC
>NW_010283203.1:0-737 GCF_000690775.1 Eurypyga helias
GACATTCTGTTGGCTGCAGAGACTCGAGAAGAACGTTTACAGATGACGGTAAGTCTGTTGAAGGTCTTAGGACAAGGAGGACGCCGTGTATCAAAAAGTAAAGCCCAGGAGGAGGAAGAGACTGGGACTTATTTAGGGTTTGAGATCCTACAGGGACAACAAAGATTGGGAGCCATTAGAAAGGAGACAGTCTGAAAACTCCAGAGCCCAGGACTGTCCGAGAATTGAGAGCACTCCTGGACATGGCCAGATGGTGCAGGCTGTGGATTCCCAACTATGGATTGCTGGTGAGACCTCTTGATGAAGCCTTGAAAGGGTCAGAAGAAAATCACTTGCTGTGGGCCCCTGAATGCCAAACAGCTTTCAGAAGGTTGAAGAGGGCATTGATGTTAGCACCTGCATGAGGGCTGCCCGCTTTGTCTAAACCTTTTGACCAGCACCTTGCCCTGGGTATATTGACACAAAGACTGGAAATGTGGAAGAGACCAGTAGGATGCTTTTCCAAGCAGTTAGTTAACATGAGCCAAGGATGGCCAGGATGCAGCTGGTGAGCCGTTGCTGCAACTCTTCTTTGAATCCAGGACGCCAGAAAGTCAACCATGGAAAGAAAGTCACTGTGTGTGTTCCACCCATGGTTATTTCCATCTTAGAGCAGAAGGGGCGGCGTTGGTTGTCCCCACGCTGCATTTTTAAGTCCCAAGTTGCCTTGCCATGGCGAGGCTCAGTGCAGGGCCAGG
>NW_010283204.1:0-742 GCF_000690775.1 Eurypyga helias
GAGTGCCGGCCGTGGAGCCTTGCCGGCCCCTTCTTCTCCCACACATCCTGATGGGGGCGGGGGGGGCTGTGCGGTGCGCCCTGTGTGCCAGGGGCCCGGCTGCCTCCTGTTGAGCAGTGCGAGGGCAGTATTGTGGGGGTACAGCAGTGTGTCTCTGGGGGTCCAAGGGTTGGAGCTGGGTGCCGCTGAGGTGCTTTCACAGTCTGAATTTGGTGTTACGGCTGTGTGCGGGGGGAGGTTGTACAGGCGAGGTGTGGTGGCACTGCAGTGTCCCTGGAGGGGGTTACAGTCAGGGTTTGGTGGTGCCGCATAGCCAGTGGGAAGGTGTTAACAGTCCGAGTCTGGTGACATCGCAGTGTCCCTAGGGACACGGCACAGTCAGGATTTGGTGGTACTGTGGCGGTTTTACCGCTCAACCTTGGTGATGTTTCAGTGTCACCCGAGGTGTCACAACAGCAGGGGGATGCCGGATACCTCCGCTAAGCTCCCGCTGGAAGTCCCGCCCTCTCCCAACAGCCGCAGCGGCCATTGGCTTAGGGAAGATATGTTCCTGTCCCTTGCTCTGCTCTCATTGGCTAGCAGCGCTGGCCACGCCTTCCAGTTCACCAGTAAATGCGTCAGACCCGAAGGACTCGCGCTTATTTCTTGGTGCCGCCATTTTGTTTTGGCGGCTCCTTTATGGCTGGGCGGCGCCATTTTGCACCTGGCCGCTGACGTTGTGCCAGCGCCGCCGGGCGGGGCC
>NW_010283205.1:0-737 GCF_000690775.1 Eurypyga helias
GTATCAGGTTATAGCTGTGTCTGTAGCTGTATGGTTAATGATTGAGTGATTGTTTACTGCTGTGAGACAAAGCTAGATATTTTCCATCAGCAGTTATAAACATGAAGTTTCACTCTTAATACTGTTCTCTTTTTAAAGAGATGAAAACAAGACTTGTCTTCACTGTCGTTGTCTAACAGTGCAAGCACAAGACCAGCTTTATTGATAACTGTACTTGCTCGTGTACAGAGTAGCTCCGGACATCAGTGTGAGGGAGGAAGCCTGACCAGTTGAACATGGAGAACTCGGTAGGGATCAAAAAGATGACAGCCATAGCTGAAGGGATGAGGAGCTGAACCCAGTGTGATGTCAAGTGCCATCAGTCTGTTTCTCAGCTCAGGCACCGCTACTAAAGGCACAGAAACGATGTCTGTCCCACAAGCTGTGCCTCATGCAGGCTGTCAATAAAATGCCTCTTCTGATATTTTTCTGGGGCATACCCAGACTGGATTTCCAGACCTGTGTATGCACAGATACCTGCATCACTTTGGTGTGGTATTTAAAACCTGGTAAATAATCGTGTCACTGTGTGAAATAGTGCTGTACTCAACTAATGCAACTTTGGAAGCTGGTTTCATCACAGAATTGGATGTTGTTCCATGCAAAAATGGTCTATCTGTGTCCAGTTTACTAGACTAAAATGCATTCGCCTCTGAAAGTGGGCTCTCTTCTAAAGGTGGGGAGGTTTAGATTGGACA
>NW_010283206.1:0-742 GCF_000690775.1 Eurypyga helias
ACTCTCCACCCAGCCTGTACTTCTTTGAGCTATGGGGGTATGACACTGTCAGAAGCCAGATGACACGTCAGGCTGTTACGACTGCAGCAGGTACTGGGAAGAGACTACAGAAGAGCAGTGTCTCTGCATCCTACTGCCTGTCAGCACATCACTCCTCCCTCAGCACCTACAGCCATCACTCAGCTGAAGCGCAGAGGAATGCAACATCAGTTCCATCTCTAGCCCGTCTCCACACATCCCATGAAATGACAAGGCAGAAAGCACTGGCTGCAGCTCTCTAACCGCTTCCACGGTGCGGGGCATAAAATGTGAACACACCTCTGCCATGCTGTTTTCATCTCTCATGCCAGCACAGCTGATGCCCAAAACACACACCCCAACACTAACCTGATAGCCTAAACCCAGAAAGTCTTTATAAAATGTATAAAATTACACACAGCTATAATGAAGAAAGAGATTAATGCACTTGCAGTGATAGACAAAACTGGGAAACTGAGGGTCCTTTAC
Source organism: Eurypyga helias (assembly GCF_000690775.1). NCBI lineage: Eukaryota > Metazoa > Chordata > Aves > Eurypygiformes > Eurypygidae > Eurypyga > Eurypyga helias. The sequence continues at coordinate 508 of NW_010283206.1, forward strand.
AGCAAGTTTTCTCTGTGTGAAAGAAACTCTTTAGAGGTGATTCACCTGCCCACTTTGTAAGTGGCAAAGATTCTCTGCACAGGTCACACAGGAGCACAGCCAAGTGCTTGGGGGACATGGGGGTCTGCTTTTTGTTCCTGGGGTTTTCTTAGTCCTCCCAACACCCTCCAAAATGCGAAGAGGAAGATGTCAAGTTGGAAGCCCCAAGAGTACTTATCATAGAATCATAGAATCA
>NW_010283207.1:0-741 GCF_000690775.1 Eurypyga helias
AAGTTAAGCAAATCTCTGGGCTGTCCTGCACTTTTGTTCCACAAGACAGGTGTGTTCCAGGGTCACATCTAAGATGCTCCCACCTCAGACAGAACTCCGCTTTTGGACTCCCGCTATTTCCCCCCAAAATCCATTTAGATTATGCGCCAGGTCCTCAGCACTTGCTGTTCTGCCCCGTGGATCTATTCCTGCCATGCCACTCTACTCACTATCGAGAGACAGCCTGTGTTTTAGGTGTGTGTTAGTGACTGAGCCTGCCTCTCGCAGCATCCCTTTCTCACAGGGACATGGTCCAGCTGACATGTCCCAGAGGCAAAGGGGAAGCTGATGCGTGGTTGCTCTTGCCCCAGGCTTTCTCTGCAAGAAGAAACCCCAGGAAAGGAGAAGCAGAGGAGAGAGATGAGGGGCAGGGTTTCTTCTTCCCAGTATAGCCCTCCTCTGCTTTTGTCTGTGAGCAGTAAAAGTCTAGGTGGGCTTTGCTTGGGTTCACAGTGCCATTTTCACATCACTTCATGAGGAAGAATATTGTGATTACTTGTGTTTTGAGGTAGCATAAAGGCAGACAATGGTAATGAATTGCCTATGTTTTAGGCCACAAAGGGCTTTCTCTGTCATATTTTCTGGCCTAAGAGTCTACGAGGCCCTCATCTGTGGAGGTTGGATCTCATGATCACCCTAAGATGAACCCTGGGTCTATCCTCATACCTGCACTGTGAAGGTGGAGCTAGAATAGCTGTCAAA
>NW_010283208.1:0-742 GCF_000690775.1 Eurypyga helias
GTTGTAACTTTTGCAGACTGTAAACCCTGCGCTGGTTACGGTGGGCTCCTCCTAACCTGTGCAAATCTGAGACTCCCAAATGTGTCTGGTTCTGAGTTTGTCGATGCACCTTGTAAACTGCGCAGGCGACACCTCCAGTGGAAATTAAAATACTCCGTGAGCCCTTTGTTTCGGGTTTTATTGAGCCGACAAACTGCTCTAGCAAAATGATATGTTTTATAATCTCCTTGAGTTAGTTGTTCATTTCAGGGCTCATGAAATTTAAAAGCTAGGCAGGCCAGTCAGCAATACTTGTAAAGCCTGTGAGTTTGTCTTTGCAGGTCGAGAGACTTGAAAATCCCTGGCAGGAGTGTGGATGTCCATTATAATCTTCATGGGTCTGCCATGAAAGGGTTGGGGGAGTTTGCAAAATCCTCTGGTAAACCAGAAGATCATATAACCACGATGGCATGCTGTTTCTTTTGGTGGCCTGTTAGGGTCTTAACATGCAGAAATCCATCCTTCTCATGCTCACAAGGACTACAAAGCCTGTGGTGAAGGCAAGTGGTGTTTTTAATCTGGCTCTGAGGCTCCGTGGGTTTATATCCCCATGTGACTGCCATCCTTCCTGCTCCTTTGCATTTGATTTCCCTGGCAAAGATGTATTTATTCTCATCAGTCTTTCCTCCTGTGGATTGCATGGCTTAAGCTTGGTCCTTGGCAAAATGCATGCCTGAGCAGGTAGAAACCCTGAATAAATGTG
>NW_010283209.1:0-741 GCF_000690775.1 Eurypyga helias
ATCTCACCTCTCCTGTAGCTCCCACTTCAGTAACCAGCATTTTCTATCAAGTTCTCCTTGCTACACATTAACTGAAGCTAGATCTTCCATATCGCATGATCCACTGGTGATTCACAGAGCGCACTGACCCCTAAAGGCATGCTCTGCTAATCCCGACAGCGTGGCTGGTAACAACACCGGCATGCTGCAAATCCCACAGGGACTGCTTTTTTCAAAGTCATCTTTGCTTCCTTTCACTACTCTTCCTGATTATTACTTGATTAGTAGCAGTAACCTTTCAAGTTGTGTCTTGCTCCACCACACCAAACACAGCCCACACTCATGTAAATGCTTTATGTTTAACTCTATTGGGTGTTCCTGGGGACTAAGGTACCAGTGCAGAGCTATTAATAGACAGAGACCAACTTCCATGCTGCAAACAAAAGTTCTGAATAGAGCTCCATTGCAACTGCAGTTTCTTCTTCCAGAGGTCGCCTGCGCATACACTCCTGCTGTGGATTTGTATCTGCTTAGCATTTGACCAGAGATACGTTCTGTCAAAGGATGACCTCCTCCAACACCCTCTGGCTACATGCAGGTTTAGGTGGGACAGGGTGTTGGCTACTACAGTTCTTCTGCACCCTGAGCTTCGGCATCTTCCATTCTGGAAGCCGCTGTCTGCAGTTTTGTGGCTTCTCCTATGACTGGACTGAGAGCAGACTTGCAGAGAGCAAGGAGATTCTCTCCTTCTACTCTGCTCTC
>NW_010283210.1:0-742 GCF_000690775.1 Eurypyga helias
CTGTAATCTGATTCAGACACTTCAATCTAGAGAAAAACAATGTGCTGGATGACTGTTCAAGCTCAAAGCAAAGCTGATTTTGCAGAATGACGGCTCATACTGTGCCAATTTATTTCCAGCTGCTAAGTATAGCTAGAAGAAAGATCAAGATGCCATCTCAGTGTTTTCTCCTGATAGTAATGATGGGATTGCCAAAGGGATGTTATTGTGGCTTTGAGAACAGGGTGGCAGGATGAGGAGGTTGCTATGAAGGGAAATAGAGTACCCTGAGGTACTTCCTCCTTAAGTTGTGCCATCAGAGAAGCTCGAGAGTCTGTCTTTGAGTGCTAGAATAAGTCTTTCTGAAAGGTCAGGCACAAGAAAGCCTTGAGACATTATAGCACTTGATCAGTCTCTTCCAGCTGGACTCCACCAAAGTCAGCCCAGCTCATCGGGCAAGCAGGAAATGCAGATCTGCGCTGCATCGTCAGCCCACCTGCATGGTGTACAGTGTCCCTGTCACTGAATTCATGTTACAGATACTCACATGCTGCATTTTTCATCCCCGTAAAATTCCCCTGGAACATTCTGTCATCTTGAAAATGGAAATAAGTGGAAACATTTATGGACATTATTCTGCTTTATTTCAAATTTTTTTTTTCTTCCATCAAATAGAACTAGAGTAGGAACCAGTAACTGATACTTCTCTAGGGTACTGCCTCTTGCACTGCCCGCAGGATGAAATCAATGAGTCAGTGAGTTG
>NW_010283211.1:0-730 GCF_000690775.1 Eurypyga helias
ACAGCGATGCCTAACATTGTCAGTCACACCCCTGGTTCTGCAAAGCCCCCGAGAAGCGCTTACCCACGTCAGTCTAACTCTAGCTTCATCTAAGTAACATCATTCTGGAACACATTCTTCCTTTTCCCCTACTTTGCTCCCAGGAAAACCACTAGCTTCCTGCTCTCAGTCTTACTCAAACTTCTTTTTGTTTCCTTACTTTCAGCCATCACACCATGAATTTTACTAAGCGGCAGTAAATTGTCACAGATAAATCTGTACATACAACTGAGAAAAATTTAATTGATTCCAGAAAAAGGCTACTGCCTATTCTTCCTCCTACAAAACCACTGTAACCAACAGAAAAAAAATGACTGAAAATACTGCCTGATAATAGCCTCAGAAACTGCTTTGGCTAGGACTAAGACATTTTCTCGTATCAAAGAAGGATGATCAAAAGATGGATATATGTGAAGAGTAAGGATTAACAGAAATCCAGTTTACCATTTGTTTCTTACCTATATTACCCTGAGAAAATACCCTTGTGATTGAATCATCCCCATATACTTACTTTGGTGCTTGAGCAAAACGCTGCTCTTGAACTTTCTTCATGTCTACTTAAGCACAAGTTTTCACTTTCTGGTTTCAGTGCTTCACAGACTTTATCGTTTACTACTTCATACTGCTCTTCTTCAGTATCTTCCTTATCTACGTGTTCAAGAAGGAGAGAGTTTGGTCCTTGGCTTTTAAG
>NW_010283212.1:0-743 GCF_000690775.1 Eurypyga helias
GGTCAAGGGGTCGAGTGCCCCAGTCACAGCATGCAAATGGGCCTTTCTCAGCTGGGTACTTTAACAGCTAATATAAACCATTTATGCACATGACAATACATTTCGCAAACAGTTTTAATAAAGGCAATGTTCAAGATCACCAGAACTTTTAGACCAGCCTCACGATGGCAAAATTGCAACTTTATATGTCACCCTGTTTCACTACACAGTTTTTCCACAACTTTTGCATAAACAACTTGTGTTTTCTAATGGTAGAAGTGTGTAAATACACACACACACGTGCTGTGGTTAAAATAAGGTGCAGTGATTTCACTAGGACTTTAAAAAGGAGAAATTAATATATAGAAATAGACTAAGCTAAGCTATTTCAGCCTGAAAATCTAAAAGTTATGAATTCCCTAAGACTGAGGGTAAAAATAGGATCATTATTTCCTCCTATTGAGTCTCTTCTACCGCTACTCTTGAATTTATTTCCTAAATAGGGAAAGTAAGTAAAAGGCTGCAAGTAGTTTCTTAGATAGCATTGTGTGCTTACACTTCTTGAGGAGTGAATAGTGTCCCCTGACAGGAAAGGCAGGCGCAGCAATGTAAGCACACACTGAAGCCGTCTTTCTAGGATGGAGTTAATAGAACACTCAAGACACCAGTGCCAGATGTCCTCAGGAAGTTGGCTCTGGAATCAGAGAACAGAAGAACCACCTGACAACCTGGCTGGCTGACATCATCGGGAAAAGGAAAAAAAA
>NW_010283213.1:0-740 GCF_000690775.1 Eurypyga helias
TCCACAACCCCATGTACTTCTTCCTTGGCAACTTATCCTTACTGGATATCTTATGTCCCACTATCACTGTGCCGAAGATGCTGGAGGTGTTGCTGCTGGAGAACAAGGTGATTTCATTTTCTGGCTGCATGTTCCAGCTGTTCTTCCTCATTGATGTCGTAGGTACAGAGATTTTTCTCTTGGCTGTGATGGCATATGACCGTTATGTTGCAATATGTCATCCGCTGCGGTACACGAATATTGTAAGTCTGAAACTGTGTGCTCGCCTCGCCACGGGCACCTGGGTAGTAGGACTTTTCAATTCTCTGCTGCACACATCTTTGATTTTTACACTCCTTTTTTGTGACTCCAATGAAGTTGACCAATATTACTGTGATATTCCCCCTATGCTGGCCCGCTCCTGCTCACCTACTTTCAGCAGGGAACTGGTAATTCTCACAGTTGCTGGGGTCCTGGGAAGCAGCGCCTTTGTGGTCACTCTCATCTCGTATCTCCATATCCTCTCGGCTATCCTGCGCATGAACTCTTCCGAGAGCAGGCACAAGGCGTTCTCCACTTGTGGTTCTCACTTGACGGTAGTATGCCTCTTCTATGGGACCACCATTTGCACATACGTACGGCCTTCCTCCACCTACTCACCTAATCAGGGTAGGATCGTTTCCATGCTCTACGAAATCCTCACTCCCCTGCTGAGCCCCGTTATCTACAGTCTGAGGAACAAAGAAGTTAAATGTGCCCTA
>NW_010283214.1:0-743 GCF_000690775.1 Eurypyga helias
CACTCAAGAAACTATTTCAAGGTGGTATCTTGAGTGCTACCAGTATCCCTGACACTGGTAGGGTACCCATGAAATCGCCTTTTCTGTGTACAGAAACCAGTGAAAGCTCCTCTTATTTTTTTTGGCACACTGTCATGCTTTGCTAGCAATCCAGGTAAGACATTTCCTAAAGTTGCTCCTATAAAATTCTAAAAGAATTAAATGCGGCTGCACTGAAAGTATTTCTTTATTTTTCTAGGAGTCTAAATACAAAAAGCTTACTAACAGGATGTGTTTCTGTTATGGGTTAGAGAAGTTGAGATTTTGGTGGAAGTCCAGTTCTAAGAACATAGATCCTATGAGGTATTTCAGGTAATTTCTAGGGAAAATAAAGTTGTTCCTCCTCCTCCTCATTTTCAGGAAGGTACAATAATTTAGCCTGCTCCTGCTCTGCGGGCCCAAAGAGAGTGTGGCAGACCACGTGCAGGATGGCTCATCACAAGACAAAAGCCGGAAAGCCTGCAGTTGAGCCAACATTGGAAATACACTTCTGTGCCTAATTAGGTGTCCAGCCAGGGCATCAATAGATAGAGGAACACCTATGGCTATGTTGCTGATGAACAACTAAGTGGAGTTTTATGCAGGGATACTGGAATTCTTGTCCATGTTTAGTCCGTCCCACTGGTATGTCATCTCTGTTAGGTGGATAATACACAGGGGAAGCTGCCCTCCCATTTTGATTGGGTATAAATTGAAATCAGGGA
>NW_010283215.1:0-743 GCF_000690775.1 Eurypyga helias
GTCCTGTTGCTCTCAATCGGGTGGAGCAGGGACCCAGCAAAAGGGAGAGGGAGACAGAAAACAGTCCTCCAGGACTTGGCAATGGTAGGGGCAGTGCCATGGGCAGGAAAACTGCTGAAAGCAAAGAGCATGCTAGGAGGAGACAAAATCCACTGAGGTCCCCCGGTCATGCAAAGAGAACATAAATACCAGCATCCTTGCCAATAAGTAGGAGGAAATCAGGCATTTTCTCCAATGCTGGCACTTTCTTGCTTATGTTAACAAGAATTGCAGATTCTTTCAGATATAACCCTGTGACAAAAATGGTGTTCAGAGGGTAGAGATGGACATCATGCTTCCTGCTGCCCTGGTACCCTCCCTCCCAAAGGATGGGGACAAGGGATGGGCACAAATGTGGCACCACTAAGCTTTTAAATAGCCCCAACTCAGGGTGCGTGTCCTGAGCATGGCATTCGCAGGGCTGTAACGGTGGGGAGGGAGCGGGCCCGAGCACCAGCAAGTTGTGGGGCTGGGACCCTGTCTGTCCACCCCTTCGGAAAGCTTCAGCCCTGACAGCCAGGCAGGGAGACGTTTTCTCCTTCTTGCACCCTCATTTGTAGCTCCGGGATGACAGCCATCATGCGGCTGTTTTGTGTTTCCCAGGACAGTGCTGCTCCGGATTCAGCCCCTCGCACCTGGGGGGCGAGGGGCTCCTGGCAAGGCAGAGCGGCTGCCCCCGTAAGTGGCTGCCATGGCACTGCAAG
>NW_010283216.1:0-744 GCF_000690775.1 Eurypyga helias
TCCTGGCTGAACCCAGCACAGTTATATACATATAGGAATACATACAGGTATTTTAAAATACCAGAAAATGAGATGCATTATTTCCTTAACGTGCCCAGAGAAGTTACAATATGAGTTTTCAGAGAGAAAAAAAGGCTTTTCAGTGTTTCAGAAACACCAGAAGCAGGACTGGCAGAAACCACCTGTCCCCTTAAGGACTGTTCTCCATTATTAAAGCTTCACGTGCTATGGAAGCTGGGTGCAGAAGACTTGACAGTTTTATGCTTACTTAGCTTTGGACTGATCTAAGAACTCTAATTTTCTCGTATTTGAAAATCCACTCTCAGATCTTAGAATGACTTTTGAGATAATACCAGAGTCCACTGAGGAGGCTTCATGAAAGTACTGAGCTGGCTCTCTGTTCTCCCTTTACAGTTCCAACAACTACTGATTAGAAAATTACTTGTATGACAAGTTGCAGTTACTGTCTTTACAGAATTACTTGCACAAACACACCTTACAGAAAAAGAATATTCAGGCTACTTGCAGCATTAGGCATTCAGAATTTCAGTGCAACTTTTTTATTCTCAGGCACTGCCAAGCAGACCTACTGGGGCAATGAAGGGGGCTAAGGGCATAGTGTCTTCCCTAATATAGCAGTCTGCAGTGGCAGCAGCATGTGGTCATCCACAATGCAGCTGCTTAGTCCTGCAGTATCACACAGGTACTTGCCTTTACTAAAAGTGATAGAGGAGCCGACGAGGA
>NW_010283217.1:0-739 GCF_000690775.1 Eurypyga helias
TTGCTCTCAACTGCTAATATCAGAGGTCAGCAGCTCAAAGCCTGAAATCATGAGGTTTCATAATTTCCTGAAAGATGTTTTAGCCATAATTATTAGAACACTGATTATCCCTTTAATCCATACAGATGTCTTATCCCTGTTTTCATCTTGCTGAATACTGTAGACCAGAAATATCCAGTGGCAGTAAGCTCTGCATTTTGGTTAGCATCCTGTAAAATATATTTTCTTTGATCAGGTTTGAAGTATTAGACGTTATATTGAACAACTTATTCTCCTGTATTGCAGAAGATGTTTTATGAGAGGTCCTGGAAAACCCATTGGCTAAGAAGTCAGGTTTTACAAAATTTGAAAACAAAGGAGAAAAAGAGATACAAAACCTAACAAGAATTATTATGAAATTTGGAGTTGTTTGGAGTTGTTTTCCATCAAATATGGGGACAGGGTTAAAAGGATCCAAAGTCCAGCTACTTCCCAGTAGTGGTGGAAACCCAGAGGCACCAGCACTGTGTTAAAGCACATCAATGCCCCTGAAAAATAAGGAATTCACCTGAATCACATGCATAGCCGAGTGAAACATCAGAAGGTGTGTTTGGCAGCAATGGGCTGTGTGCTCCTTCACAACCAAAACCAGACTCCTCACATCATGGTTTTGGTCTGCCTTTCTTTTTACTGCTTGATTGTAATTACTCTTGCATGCTTTTATTACGGACCCGTTGTTGTGGTTTAACCCCGGCTGGCA
>NW_010283218.1:0-743 GCF_000690775.1 Eurypyga helias
CACTCTGTGATTCTATGATTGTTATTTGGCCAACACAGTGAAGACACTATACTGTTTTTTTAATTTATTTTAATGAACTAAAGCATCCAGTCTAACTGGAAGCTAAATGATAGAGGATGTACTCAATACCTTTTCCAATCCCTGCACTTGTAGAAACAACACAGAAAAGGCCTCTGTAATGGGCCCCTATTTGAAGGTGACCTACCTACTGTTCCCAAAACAATTAATATGGTCTGTCCTCTCTTCTTCCCTTCCTCTCTTTTTCCTGAGGGTTTCCCCATTTCTCCCTTCTCAAGAAGTCACCCTGCAAGCTTTCTGATGACACAGCATGCCTACATCTTATTCTGTTATGGGGTACATGCACAGGAGAAAGACACATTGGCACTGGCCACCCCAATCATGTAACCGCGAAGCAGCCCAGGACCTTGAGCTTTTACTTGACCAAACATTGCTCAACCAACAACCAAGCTGGCATCAATGGTCTAGGCTGAACCTTAACAGTGCCCAGCTATTGCCTATTGTGTTTTCACACATACTATTAAGTATTCTTATTGACATTTTGACTTTCAGACCCACGTTTGGCTCTAAAAGAAAGAAATTTGAGTTTTAAAGAAAGATAGCCTTCATTTGCACCCAGCATGCCAGAAATAAGTTTAACTGAACATCAGGAACCATTTCAGGGTCAGCACGTAGCACCGGTTGGTTCTTGCTTCTTTGCAAAACCACTTTTGTTAAAGGAAATC
>NW_010283219.1:0-744 GCF_000690775.1 Eurypyga helias
GGGAACCTGCGAGGGCCCTGGCACATGGCGCTGAAACGCTGCCTACAGCCTCCTGCCTCTGCCCAGCTCGCCCTTCCTGCCGCCTTCCCCCCGGGGTCCTAACTCCCGACTTTGTTGCTCTATAAACATAATAACAATAATTATTCTCTCATTGGACACATAGCCATCTTCTTTGTTTGCAGGCTTAGATAAATATCATTCAAATCACGGAGCCTGATTCATGAGTCAGGATGGTGGCAGCCCTCCAAACCCTCCTTGCCCATGGAGAGTGTGTTTGTGTGAGAGAGAGTTTCACTGGGTGAAGAGTAAGAAACTGGAAGCCAAGTGAATTAAATACAAAGCAGATAATTATGTGTAATTCATTTACTGACTAATGATTGCACCTGGTACGGAGGTTTATGAATTCATTTGACTCTGCACAGGTTCTCAGAAACAATCGCCCTGCTACAAGATAAAAGCCCAGATGGGATTTCTTAAGAGACCGGTGTTTACATTAGCGTTATTGGGAGATTCTGCCTTTTTCGCCCATTCCTTGGTTTATCTCATGGCATTTCACCGTTCCCGGGTTCGTCTGGTGTCTCTGACAGCGAGGAGTGCCCAGCGCTGGCTCGCAGGGACGCGTGAAGCAATCGCTCTGCTCCTGAAAGCCAGGCAGTGCAGTTAGACGTGGCACTAACCTCCCACCCGCGGCAGCCAGACCTTGCCACCGAGGCTGCACCTTGGGCCGGGGAGCGGCAGGCCACG
>NW_010283220.1:0-744 GCF_000690775.1 Eurypyga helias
TGATTTAACGGGTCCAGCGAGGCTGCCGCTGCCTTCCAGGGGAGCTGTGGGCGCTGCCTGCCCTCCCCAGAGCTCCTGCTCCCCTCCCTGCTTCACTGGGGGCTGGCACTGGGGCAAGCAGCTTTCCAAGCTCAAAGCCGACTGGGAGCAGGGTTCCTGGCTATTTATCGGAGCATCTGCAATTGCTAGAAAGGATGCATTCCCCTCCCTGCCGCGTGAAGAGGTGTCTAGGCCGAGCTGCAACCCCGCGAGCGCAAACCGTGGCGAGCTCGGCCCTTCACTGGCGTTTGGGAGCTCCAAACATCGCCTCCCAGTCCACCTTTTCTTCTTAAAAAAGTGACTTTCAACCAAACACTCACGGTCTTTTCACCATCCAAAGGGACAGACTGGCTTGAGAATCCCAAGGAATCCCAAGACCAAATGTTCACGGGGATTTCTAAAACTCCCAAACACACCCTATAAACCAATTCCTGAAGTTGTGGGAGCCGTAATCTCCCCTCCGGTGCGTCGGGGAGTGTTCAGAGCCGTGGTAAGTGACCCCTTTGATCCAGCGTTTCCTTGTGATCCAGGATCCCTCCTTTTCATCCCAGTCCAGGGTTGATTCTCTGTCTGGATCCTCATTTCCTCAGAAAGGGCAATTCCTCTTCTTATCCTTGGTCCTCCTGGCATCCCTATCCCCCAGATTACCGCTGATGCCCCCTCCTCTACCCTGTGGTTGGGACCACGGTGCTGCCCATGCTGGGA
>NW_010283221.1:0-739 GCF_000690775.1 Eurypyga helias
TAGGGAAATGTGTTACTGTTCTCTGTGGCAGTGAGCTGGTGAGGGTCACTTCTTTAAGAGGAGCAACATGACAGTTGATTTGGTTGGCTGCGTTCATTTTTCACCCAGTCAGGTCTAACCAGATGTTAGAATTGTTGAATGGGAAGAAGCAAAATTGCCAGAATATTGCAGCCTAGAGGAAGAATTTAATGTAGACGAATTGTAAATGTAAATGTGGTTTAATGAGACTGGAACTTAAGCAGTTCCATTTTGTGTATCCTGCTAATGATGTTATTTTCTTTACAGGAATGTAGTCTCTTCTACTCCAAAAGGTTCTGCCTCCCCTGTGTGAATGAAAACCTGAAGGCCTTTCCTTTGGAAATTCAAGAAGATGTGGATAAAAGGAAGCCTCAACCAAAACCCTTCACCTGTAAAAAAGGGGATACAAGAACGTAAATACCGACGGACCGAGAGGGACACCAGGGCTGGTATTTCTCCTCTCTCCTTTTGCAGACTATCATGTTGCTCCTGTTAAAGAAGTGACCTTCATCACTCACTGCTACCGAACACAGTAACACATTTGGCTTGGCTTCAAACGTCATCGTGCAGTGACTGCAGTGCCAGCAGTATGGCCTTAAGACGTTGAAAAGCCAGAAGGAAAGGCAGGCGAGCCTGTCGTCACCCTGTAAAGCCCCTATAGTACAAAACTAAATGGCCTGTAGCGTTAAGAACATGCCCAAATTTTCACATTTTTTATTTT
>NW_010283222.1:0-747 GCF_000690775.1 Eurypyga helias
CGTCTGCTTCGTGCGCGCCATGGCTGAGGAGAATACCACCCACTAAGTCCTTGCCGAAGCAGTGACCGCCTAGAGCTGTTCCTGGCATATATATAGGACGGGTACCTCCTCTGGTTGGCGGAGAGTAACGCCATGAGTCTCATTGGTGGATTCAAAGTTTAAAAATCCCGCCGCGAGCAAGCCCCGCCTACCTCTGTGTCTGTTGCGGTATGCAGCTTAAAAGAGTCGTTCATTTATCATATTTTTTTCCATTTCCTGGAACACTTTTTGAATTTCAATTTTAAAATATTTTTGACAGTTTGTGAGGTAACAAGAGTTCCTTTTTTAAAGGCTTCTTCTTCCTCACAGTGTGAATTATTCTTTACTTGTACTATGATATTTCCATACCGAGTTAAGAAAACGATGTTCCTTGAATATATAGGATGTTTCATTCAAGTACGTTGAAGCGTACACAATATAAAAAGAGAACAGAGGGGAAGCACAAAATGGCAGTTAAAAACATTTTCGTGGAAATAATATTGCAAATCACCATATTAGAAAACCTAAAGAAGCACTGAAATTTGCCCCTTTTGATACACACATCAGGGATAGTAAATGAGGAATGGAGGAGGAGAAGGCTAATTTCAAATATACTGAAGCACTGAGTAGGAAGGTCGTGTTTTACTATATCCTCCTTCTGGGCATTTGGGTTTAGGAGACGGAAATCTCTGCAGGAGGAAAGAGTTTTTGCAAAGCGGCTCTTTTAAA
>NW_010283223.1:0-735 GCF_000690775.1 Eurypyga helias
CCTCTCAGCCCCTTCTCCCCCCAGAGCAGTGAAGGGGAACTCCATATTTAAAAAGGAGAGTTTGCAAGAGGGTGTTTTGCTGGCTATGTGGTGCCCCAAAGCGTACGGAGAGGAAAGCACACCATAAATTACATATGCAAGGCCAACAAGGGGCTTTAATTCTGGCTTTGGCCGTTCTGCCTCTTGGTACCAAATGAGTGTTGTTTTCGCAAGGCGATCCCTAAAGCTGAACAGGGACTAAAGCTCTTCCTCGAGGGACCTCTGGCAGGCAGGTCACAGGCAGAGCTGTCCAAGTTTCTGGAAGGTCTCTCTGAGCTCATGCTGGCCAGCAGCAGCACTGGGAGGAGGGACGAGGGGGCAGCTGGTGGTCTTTGCACAGCTTGGTCCCTGTTGGGGGCAGTTTTGGTTCTCCCTCCATTCCTCCTCCTACGCATCTATGGTAGTGCAGGAGTCAGATGCTCTGCTCCTGCCTCATCCAGGGTTGCAATCTGCTCCCATCACCACCCTGAGTTTGACTTAATTAACTCTGATGATGATAAACCTCTCTCCTCCTCCTCCTTGATGGGGGGTCATAGTCTGTGGTGTCCACAACCGAGCTGCAGAGATCAGAGCCCTGATGTGGGGATCTGCTCCGCGCTCTCTTCCTCGGCAGGCTTTTCGCCTGAGGAGCCCTAGATGCAGGAGCTTGCTTGGAGAGGGCCTTGGAGGCTCCTGCAGCTGCATCAGCCCTTGAGA
>NW_010283224.1:0-745 GCF_000690775.1 Eurypyga helias
TGATTCTATGGTTCTGTGAAGGAAACACTGCCATGCTGGCTTTGACCAGAATCCAGGGAAGAAGCTAAGACAACCTCCTCTTTAGTTCCAGCAGCACAGAATGGAGTACTTCCAAACATGTGAACAAGATCCACACATGTGCTTCTCTTCTTTAAAACTAGGATCCTGATAATGAAAATGCAGGGAATTCCTGCCTCTTCTTACAAGTTTGCTCTTAATGTTGATCTATTCTATGTTCCACTGCTGAGCTACTAACCTAGGAACAGATACCTTCACCTTAACCCAAAAAGCTAAAGAAATGAAGCCAGAAGCTTCTCAAAAAAACATGCTTTGACATTAGCCCTGCAGATGCAAAGATCACACCAGAATTTTAATTACTCATGTCAAGCATGGAAGTGTTCAAGTGCTCTGCTTTGCTAAAAACAAAAACCTCTTCCCAGCTTTGATTGTGGTAAGACCAGATCTTATCTCACCTTTGAAGGAGACTGTGAAATAAGATTCAAGAGAAAAACACTCCAAAGCAGCATGAAGCTCTTCGGTCAAGGAGATGTTAGTCTTCAGTACTCCCTTGGCCAAGCAGTTCAAGGGTTTCAGCTGGGGAGCAGCCTCCCACTATCACATCTGTGAGGTTTCAAACACTGGAACTTCAATGAGGTGGAAATGTGCACATTCAGAGCTTTTATTTTTCACTCTGGACTTCACACACTAAGCTGTCTCTCCCAGAGGCATGGATTTGATGGATGGA
>NW_010283225.1:0-747 GCF_000690775.1 Eurypyga helias
GAACACCTACATCCAAAGTGAAAATTTAATATAACTACATAGTAACAGCTCAATAACAATGTGCAGTTATAAAGGATGACAAATGTGCTAAAGACCCTATCAGAAGTCCAGAGCATGTAAAACACTCCTGATTTAAGAGTTCCGGCATGTGAATGTCAGAGGTCAAAGCAATGAGCTATTAAAGATACTTTCACTTCCTCAGAAATAAAGTGCTGTCTTGGGCTCAGAGGGGAAAGGTTAGAAAAGCTGTTTATCTGCCGCTCCGTTCCCATTCTTCCTTCTGTCAGGAAATCATACATGCTCCTGCACCCCACGCAGGGTTAACCCTGGGTCACGGTCATTCCCCAAGTAAGTGCCCAGCTTTGATTTAAGTGCACAGACCACATGGCTGCAGGTTGCATTTTCTCAAAAGGCACGTTTTGATGTAAAGCTCAGCTCAGCTAAGCCTCGGTGGGATGTAAAAGCACAGGCTCTTCACCACATTATTGCTAAAGAAAGAGTGAAGTCATCGGTTTGCGTAAATTAAGGGGCTCATTAACAGTAAGAAAGTGTTATTTTGTAGTAGAGCTAGAATAAAAATTACAAATATATGCCTGGAGCAGCATGTTTAACCAGTGGTAAACCTGTGGAGAGGGGAGAGTGGTTGTCCTCTCCTCAGGAGCCAGTGGGGAGAAGACATACTATATATGTATGTCTATACATACTATATATATACACATATTCATATACATACATATATGTATGTAT
>NW_010283226.1:0-747 GCF_000690775.1 Eurypyga helias
AAGGCACCTGCATGCTGTTCAGAGCTGTGCAGAAGGACCAGAATGAAGAGCTGGAGACAGGTTCTCTTCCCAAGAAGCATTCAGGCAGGACACACACCCCCTGCAGCAGACACGGTCTACTCCCACTAGTAGAGTCAGAAGAGGCTCCTTCCTATCTGTGTAAACTGCAACTAGTGACTGAATCAGCTGGAGCCTCCCAGCAAGTCTGCTGGACTTCAAATCAAAAACTGATTTTACAGTGTGTTTAGGGGACGGGGAAACAGGTACCTAGGGAGGATGCAGGAATTCACCTAAAAGCAAGAGAGTTAAATTCACCGAGTGGAACAGGAGAGGCAGCTGCCACCTTCCCTTTGCCTTTAAGCAAAGAGCCAACCAGACTTCAAATGGTCAGCGCTGACATCGAGCACCGCAGCTGATTTAGCAGCGTGTTCACTTACCTACCTAAACCCAGAGTCATTTAACCTTCCCATATAAATCAGGAGTTAAAGAGAAATAGGCACAGGCAAAGCAGCTCCCGTAAATCAAGTGATTGAGCGAAGGAAGCCAGGCGGAGCACGGAGTTCCTCAGCCACAGGAACACACCGCATACGGAATCTTTCTCTGGAGAGTTATGATCCCAGATCGGTATGGTGAGTAATAGCTTGCGTTTACACACCGCCTTTCGTTCGGTAAAAACAGAAAGTGCTTCCCTGATTCTATACAGACAGAGGTCAGTCATCTCCAAATAAAACCAGCCACGGGTGCAGC
>NW_010283227.1:0-747 GCF_000690775.1 Eurypyga helias
GGAAAGAGTTGTGCTTTGGCCAAAGGCTGGCACCCTTTGCTACCAGCACAAGGAGGTGCATTTCTGCAAGAGTCACTGCTGACCAACAGAAGGATAGGGAGAAAATTTCTATTTGCACCTTGAAGCTGAAAAGGGATCAGTCTGAGTGTGAACAGCATCTTTTTCCCCTTAAATTGTCTAAAAGTAAAAGCACAACACCTATTAATTAGGCAAACCCCTGATTGATACTTGAGCAAAACTAAAGATACTGAGTGGCCTTACTTTACAAGACACTCAGTGATGCCCTACTTGAGAACTGAAGATGAAGACAAAAATCACACAACTTCTACCATCATCCTCCAGCCAATGTTCAAGATTATGGAAGTGAGAAAACACCCATTTGTTAGAAGTTTTGCTCTGAATCAAAACTCTTGCAAAGGAGCACCAAGGTTTCACACACGGTGCTTTATCATTCCATGGCATTGTTAAAAGCCTTGTTCCGTGTGCTCAGCTGCTGCATAAATCATTCGGCTGAGCAGGCTGAGGTTTGGAACACCAGGGAATACTATTAAAGCAGTGGCAATGATGCTATAATTGTTGGTTTGCATAGTTATCTGGATAAATGATCATCTGAGAAAAGAAATACCATGTATAACCAATCTATGTAGATTTTTTTTGTAAATTAATCATACCGGATATTAAAAATATTCCCTATCCTCACATTAAGAAGAAACAGAATAAATCCTCATTATTTTCATACTGGTCTTA
>NW_010283228.1:0-747 GCF_000690775.1 Eurypyga helias
TTTTTTTTTTTATGAGTCACTAAGCCATATGGCTGATGCAAGCTATCCCATGAAAGCACCGAGCCAACAATTTGGGTGCTGCCATATCCTCGTCGTCCTGGGACACGGTGTCACACTTTAATTGTGCCAGTCTTTTGTCCTCCCTCGAGCCGGGTGACATTGCTCGTCAGAGGAAAACCTGCTTGAAAAGCTATACCTCGCCAGGGACAGATATTTAATTAACATCAATATGTCAGGTCCCTCCTGCAGAAGCGTTTCCAGCCAGCCTCAAGAACAAGCTCTTCCATCCCCAGCACAACGGGGCTCACAGGGGAGAGAAAAGCCCTCAAAAGCCAAAGTATCAAGTTTGCTCCATTCCTTCTGCTCCATCATGGCACATCATGGCTTTATATGGAAATCACACGGGATGCCAACCTGGATTTGAAGCCAGGCCAATGCTCAGATAAGCTCTCAGTCTCCTTTCAAGCTCAGCAGCAGAATCTGCTCCGGTGCCAGCACAGCTCCATTTCTCAGTGGGGAGGGAAACCCAGAGCCCTCCTCACCCGCTGGCCGTTTGCTGTGTCTGGCCACCAAACTAGGTCATGTGCTTCTCCAAAACCCCATCTTGCTTCTGTTTCGTTATTTTTAAGTTTGGGTTATTAATTCATGTACAACTCCATCACCATCCCGCCTGGCTGCTCTGCACTGGCCTGACTGTGGGAAGCCAGGGAAGTGCAAAGCCACTGTGGGAAGGTCCTTCACCCCTGC
>NW_010283229.1:0-746 GCF_000690775.1 Eurypyga helias
GGTGAGCCCTGACCCTGATCTAGGTCCTCTATTGTCTGCCACAGTACAAAAAAGGAACAGAAAGATGACAAGTGCCAAAGAATACAGCTTCAGATGTACCTCACCATCCTTCCAAGGAAGGAACATGAATACCAGTCAGTGCTCTTATGTCATGGCAGTTTTAGCAACAGACAGCACTATTCTGGCACCTTAGACCCATGGCAGGACGATGCTTTTCAGGGACCATACATCACAGTTATTAGTCTACTATTGCTCCTGACTCTGCTAGCTCTCTGTCAGATCAGGCTACGTATTTTTCCTGATTCTCACCTTACTCCTCTCTTCCTCACTTCGGGAAAGGGCAGAGAAGAGAGCTTATGTGGAGCAACTGAGAGCAAGCAGAAGGAGAGTGCCTGGGACACAAAGCCTCGCTGCATCTTCCACTGCCCTGCAGAAACAGCAGCAAAGGCAGAGGCCAGGACTGGTTTGGAAAGGAAGGGCAGTTCCTAGCAGCAACGCATCCACGATGAGACGTGCTCAAGCGGTCCATGATCATGCATGAAAAGCCACTGTGTTAATTGCCAAAGGCCTGCTTCTCCTGTGTGATGTTGCACAGGTTGATTTGCCATGCTCTACGCACTAACATGGAAACTCTTTGTGAGCTATTTGCATAAAACAGAAACCAGACTTTTGCGGTTTCAGAGGGGTATGAGATTTGCTTCACATTCTGTTTATATTAGTGGCCCAGTCTTTCCTAGAAAAAAAAA
>NW_010283230.1:0-748 GCF_000690775.1 Eurypyga helias
CATTGCTTATGATGTGACATCCAGATTAGAACATCCACTTTTAGTAGTTTGGGAAGGCGATGAAAAATGTGGTTTCCCATGGAAATTGGTGGGGAATGGATTTTTAGTAGATATTTTCCCTTTTCAGTGCAGTTGCATTCCTCTCAGATGTTATTCATGGAGTTTGTAACTGGTAACTCTTGGGACAAATTCATAAAATCAATAAAACTCAGGTTTTTATGCTAATTTCTTTTTCTGCAGTGTTGGGAATAACAGAGGGCCAGATGCTGCCCCCTGTGAGACTTGTTTAGGGAGAAGAAATCCATTGAAGCACATTAGAAGACCAGAAAGTCAGGGGTTTTCTAACAACAAAACAAAACACCTCTCCAGATCTCAAGAGTTTTCCCTGGGAAAAAAGAAGGAACCATTCCCAATGCAGTTGCATTGGCCAAAACCCATGGTGGTTAGAAAGCACTGACCATACAGTGACACAAGAATTAATGCAGTTCCTTATCCTTCCTATCAGCCAGGGATCAAATAGAGCTATGGAAAATATGTTATGGAAATGGGACAAAGAAAATGGGAAATTACTTTGCTAGTGCATCATCACCATTCCAACTAAGCTTAGAGGTGAACTCCTATTGATTCTTCTCACTGCTAATAGTTTTGATTTAACTTAATTATTGCTGATTTATGGCAGTAATACCTGAAATATGAAACCCTGTATTGGGTTTGTGTAGCAGGGGATAGAGCCAATGCCAGCTGGCTC
>NW_010283231.1:0-747 GCF_000690775.1 Eurypyga helias
AGTGCCTCACCACCCTCCCTGTGAATGTGTGGTGGTGTTCATCAGCACTGGTTGTGTAATGGCCGGAGTTAGAAAGGACTGTTCATTTAACAATGCCACGTCGTGTCAGTGTGTGGCTCAGGAGCTGTACGTGAGCTGGCGAAGGGCTTGCAGCCTGTGTCTGCAGCACATCACCAGCACGGCAGTGCACCTCGGTTCAGTGTGTGTGCGGCTACCCCCAGTCTTCTCGGCAGGGCTGTTAAACTCCTGGGAAGAGTTTACATTCTGAAAGCAGGACGTTTCAGGGGGAAAAACAGAAAAATATTTTTATAGCGGCATCACCTGATGTGTGCAGGATCGTTGTGCACTGCTTTCTAAGGGAAGAGCGAGTACGGCTCTGGTGGGATGGCTACCAGCTCATTTTTCAGAAGTGCAGGGCGTTGGGAAGCCTGACCTGGCCTTTAAAGGAAAGCCCTGAATGAACAGAGCTCTGCTGCAGCGGATTTGGGATCGGGCCTTGGGTAGGAAAAGTGTGTTTCTGGAGTTGTGATACATTGATATCGGAGTACAATACTCTGCGACTGGGTTCTTCAGTTATTCCACACGTGGAGGGTTTAATGGTAAATAGCAGATTTACTCATTTGAGGATATTTAGCCTTACGCAGGATTTTGATTGAGCAGAGGGATACAGCAATTCCCGAAGTCACAAGACACACAAATTACACTACACGGGATATAGCGATTGGCTGTGGAGAGGAATCACGGTTC
>NW_010283232.1:0-747 GCF_000690775.1 Eurypyga helias
GCAGGGCTCCTGCCCCTTCCGTTCACCTGCTAGCATATTCTGTAAAGTCACAGGATGCTGGGTGGGAAGGGATCCTGAAAGTTTGGTTTGCCCCCAGGGAAAGTCAGAAACGCTTAAACCATTCCTATTCATCTGACCTGGTTTCGCGGAGACTTCCCAACCTCCCCAGCTGATCTTACCAGTGCTTAGGCAGTTTTCTTAATGTCTTTCTCAATCTTTTTTTTTGTTGCAGTTTTCTTGTCCGGTCTTCATTTGGACTCGGAGAATAATTTATTGACTTTCTCTTTGCAAGTGTCTTACGTTTATTTGAAGGCCATTAGCATATTTACTAATGTTTTGTCCAAGGTGTATGATGTACATTTTCATTCATCTTTTCTTTTTGCATCGCAGGACACGCAGTCAGGCTGTGTCACAGACTTTTCCATCTCCAGTGTTTCTCCATACCTTACTAAGAACTTAGATAAGGAGTTTTTGTGCTTGGTTGCTCGGTTATTGTGCTTGGTGGAGGATACTTCATACATTAATCCAACAGAGGAACCAAATGACAATTTGAGACAAGCAGCAGCAGAGCTACAAGGGTTCCTTCCTCCTTGTTCAGGGAACTGGTTTTCATTTCTCTATAGTAAGATTATGTGCTTTTTTTAGCCCTTTTGCACAATTACTTAGAAACCCGCAGAGGAGTTGGTCTTTTCACTTCTTTCCAACTCCTTCCCAATCCAGCTGTGTCAGAGGATGAGGTCACCATCC
>NW_010283233.1:0-744 GCF_000690775.1 Eurypyga helias
TTTTTTTTTTTTTTAAAGGGAATCATTTTTTTAGGCCATAGATCCTATTGAAATAGGAAGAGCATCATTTCAGCTCCATTACTATCCCTCCAGCTTGGGATGACCTGAGATATGTTCATAAATCTACGGTGTGATCTTCAGAATCGTTTACAGGAACCGGTTTAGAAACAGAAGAGGGAAACCAGAAGCATTATTGGGCGTTTAACAAAATGCAGTCAGTGCCTTTCACTCACCTTCAGACTACTCCAGTCGAAGTTTGAATTCAGTACGTTCGTTACTTCCTCTCCTGAACTGATTTTAAGAATGAGATTGAGAGCTTTGATACACTCCTGTGCTCTTTGCTGCACCTGGGGAGAAAAGAGAAGTTGGGGCAGAGCAGTGGAAGGAATTACCAGACAACTGCTAGGCTTCCTGGTGCTTTGGACACAAGACTTAGGGGGAAAAAAAATCAGACTAAGTGTCTGATAGGGTAATAACTGTTCTGAACTGCAGAATGAAACTGTAAAGTGGAACTCTAACAAAGGGCTAACCAACAACAAAACTGATTTTTTGAGGTCCAAAGAGTTGAAGCTCTTGTGTAGATCCTCTGCATGCAGATGGATTTACCCCTATAACATGCACCGAAAAAGACCTTCAGCTCGTTCGTGCTGTCACTCCTCAGAGAAGAGGTTGTTGAGATGTGCAAAGGCCTAAGTTACACAACAACAAGGAAGGCTGACTCGCTGCTCCTCCTCATGCTGGCTT
>NW_010283234.1:0-743 GCF_000690775.1 Eurypyga helias
AAAAAACCCCACAATGTTAAAGGATGCTTTTTGCCAGACTGGATCAGAGGACTTTAAAACACTAAGCCAAGATTAGGTCTGAACATATCTATGGTCCTTCTTGGCAGCCACAGAAATCTTATTTAAAAAATTAAAACAAAGCATACTGCAGGAATATGTGAACAGGCAGACCCCCTTTGAACTTGCACTCAACTTTTTTAGCTCCCTCCCAAAGAATGTGGAGAAGAAACTGCTGTTTCTCAGCCTGCTAGAAACAGACCTTGAAATTCCTTGTTTGCAACAGCTTCTGAACAGTGCACTTCCTGAAGCTTACTAGCTCTGTCACTGAAAAGCAGTGACATCTGAAAAGCACCTACAACAAACATGTAATGTTTTCCCAACATACAAGCCTACATTTGAGTTCCAAAGATGAATGGGACAAGGTAATATTGCCAACTGTAAGGTTAATTTAAATTCGCCCTTTAACAAAAAAGCATCGCTAAGTGAGTAGGTTTTTGGCGACTTGAGACTTCTTTATTAACAATGTAAGTTTACCATATTGGTTGAAGCAGCAATCCCTTGCACATACTGCTTTGAATACCAAAGCATAACTGAGGTAATTCTTTAACAATCCTATTTCAGAAACTGAAACACCTACTGCTACACAAATATGAAAAAAAGAAAAAGGATACATTCCTAAGTATAGACTCCTATCCAATTACTAGCTCCTCAATTACTTTGTTTACATTTTTACTTTTCCCTAC
>NW_010283235.1:0-745 GCF_000690775.1 Eurypyga helias
CAAGAGAAATCTGTTGTCACTTATCTTTCAGACAGTCCCAGGAGTCCCAGCAGAAAAAGGGCGTATACGCTTCCGCTCTATGGAATGACCCATTTTTTGCCGTGCTACCCAGAAAAGGGGAACAGCACATAGAAGGGGACAGCACCTGCAACTGGCTGCACTGCATGCAGCACTCAAGCCATCACATCTGCCACGCCTGAGGCTTTCCAGGGCTGACAGGATGATGGCTGTGTATACTGAAGTGGCAGAACCAGTCTGGCCAGTGTACTTGGGTGCAGTGAGTGAACCACAGAAATTACTGTACATGTGTCTTGGGAGGCCATTACGTTGTAGGCTCTGCATATCTGCAAAGCTAACTGTGACTTTTAGGTATCTGGTAAATACTCATTTATCACAATCTACCCTACATCTAGAGTATATCATCTTCCATGTCACAGTCACCTGCACAACCAAACTTAGAGACTATTTACAATTTTTCAGGGAGTGATGGCTAAATTCTGAAGTCCTTTCTGAGTTATTATGTAGGGCGAACTCCATTCAGATCTTGAATTAGAAAACTCAGAATGCCTAAGTAGCTGAATCTGTTCAGGATATGCAGTATGATGTGACTGTAGTTACTTGATTTATGTCACTACCATTGGGGGTTACATGGTCTTCAGAACCTGATTGCATCTTTGGTAACAAGAGGGCATGATACTACACATCTTTACTTTCTTTACATTCATTCACGGGTAAAACGACTCAA
>NW_010283236.1:0-748 GCF_000690775.1 Eurypyga helias
CAAATCTGCCTCTTCGACTAAACTTTCCCAGGGGAATTTCCAGGGAGAGAAGGAAAGATCATCTGGGGCCAGAGCACTTGTGATGATGTGGCTGAAGCACCCGTAGACCCAAATTTGTGTCTTTGCTGTTGAGTGCTCTCCCCCAAAGCCATCCCTCAGCTTTTGTTGTACCTGCTTTTCACAAACAAAGCTGCAGGGTGAAAATAAATGTCGAAATAGCATCATTCTGCAGACTGGCACTACTGTTTCCCAGTCACCATTTATTTATTCCCAGGGGCTGTGTGCAGGCAAACAGCCCTGCGCTGACGGCCCCTGACACAGAAGCACAGGAGACACTGAAGTTTCAGACTATGAATATATGCAGATGTTAATTTAACACAGGGGAGCAGAGCCATGCCTTTCAATTAAACCATTATGTGTAGAACGCTGGTGTGCAATCCCTGACATCTCCGGGCAATCACATTTGCCTGGTAAACCTCTTGCTATGTACTACCCTCCTGTTGTATGGGTATGATCTATTTTCTTTTGAAAAGTGGCTTGTCACAGATCGTCAAAACTGTCTCCACTTGACTGATCCATTATTCTGATTTGGGGAGTATTTGCATTGGCTGTTGGGATCACTAAAAAGCTTCACAGCTGTTTTCTTTTAAATTCTCCTGACAAACTGAAGCATTACACAAAGTAATGTAAAAACCAAGGGAATACTCGCGCATGCATCTAGGGAAACAGAAAGAGCAAACATTTTGTG
>NW_010283237.1:0-742 GCF_000690775.1 Eurypyga helias
CAACTCCCAGCGCTGTTCCAGAACACCAAAACTATCATCAAGATCCTGGGTTATGTGTACAGGAGCGTAGCCCGGAGAACAAGGGGCGTGACGATTCCACTCTGCCCAGCACTCACCTCATGGCATCTAGAACACTGTGCTGAGTTTTGGGCTGTAATGCAAGGAGGACCTTGACCAAGTGGAGCAAGCCTAGGAGAGTGAACTTGCCGGGATGGTGTGGAGATTCAAGCAGTGAAAGAAGTTGCCTGGGGAAGTTGCCCAGTCACCCTCCTTGGATGCTCATGGATGACTGAACTTGGAGAAAGGGGTTGGGCCCAATGACCTCTGGAGGTCCTCTCCAACTGGATTATACTATGATCCTGTGGTCCCAGGACTGCCTGTTGTGCCCACTGGATAGGGCCGGCAATGAGGAGGAGGGGCTTCCCTGCTGGGGTGACAGGCAGTGTGCAGGAGCTCTGCTGAATGCTCTGTGGAAGGAAACAAAAGATTGCCAAAAGCATCACGGCACCAGTTAGAGGACCACAAGACCTGTGGATCCCAGCTGTTGGGACCATGTATTCCCAAAGATGCGGTGGCAGTAAGTTCCCTTACTGTTCTCATGCTTTTATTTGCCGCCTGGCCTTCTCCTCACCTGGCAACTCTAGATCTCAATGCTGTACTTAGGACAGGTTCTCCTAGGCTTTCATGGGAAGGTATTGCCTCTGCCTGGTCAGTAACACATTATCGTGGTTTAACTCCGGCT
>NW_010283238.1:0-748 GCF_000690775.1 Eurypyga helias
TTTCCAAAGGCATCAGCATTTTAGTACTAAAAAGCTTAATGCCCCTGTGTAGTCTCAACAAAAGATGTACATGAGGACTATTCTCCATGGACTAAGCCTTTTTCAGTGTGGAGAATTTTCATTCTCCACAAGCAATATTACAGCTTAAAGCTACTTATAATACAGACAGATGACTAATAAATGAAAAGAAACTGGGAGCTGGAAAGTACTGGGATTAAAGCCACACACGAACCATTAGTTTTTGCTGGAAGACATCAGGAAACTAAAGCCAGCAGACTTTATTTGTTTGGGCTCACTGGCTCTGAAGCTGGGGCAGAGAGGAAGAGGGCATTGGGTTTGTTGCTCACTCTCCCCTCCAACCCTGAAATTACTGCACTTGTAACTCCTCTCTTTTGGTCTTTCATGCCAAATATTCCAACTGTTGAAGGTTATCATTCACAAGGTTCTCCATTGGCTCCAGCTGTAGCCAGATTTTTAAATGATACCCTTGCCTAATCACATTACAGCAAGTATAATCATCAAAGACTGGAAATGATGGGACCTGTTTCTGGATTGACTCCACTGTCATCTGCTCAGGGCCACAAAATATTACAAGTATTCACATAAGTTTTAACCTTGATGTGGAAAATAACACAGTCTGGATAGCATTTCTGGAACTTGAAAACTCTTCTGAAAGGAATCCCACAGTGCAAACTCCAAAGTAGCAGGGTCAGTGGTAGAGAGAGAGTGTGGTGGGTTGACCCTGGCT
>NW_010283239.1:0-748 GCF_000690775.1 Eurypyga helias
CCCACCTCCTGGTCTCTCACTTTCCATGGGTCTCGCACCATCATCTTGACTTGGGGTAACTTCAACCCATTTTTGGCATTTTAGCAGAGCAAGGGCTAAAGCTACAAGCTTCACAGCTTGTAAATTTGCCTCATGGAATGAAAGTCCTGGCCATGATTGTCGATGTGTTAATTCCCCCTTTCTCTGCTTGCCTGGTTTCGGTTTGTTAGGGTTTCAACATGGGCGTGTTTCTGTCATCCGGCAGTGTTCCAGATGGAGCAGGAATATCTAAACTTTGGTTGTTGAAGTAAAATACATAATTTTGAGCAACGCGGGGAATGTGAGATTCACCTGTTTTGTTTCACTTGGGCTTTAAAGTGCCTGTTTACTCGTAGTAGGTCTATTTTTGAAAGGAGGTGCAGACACTATGGTGACGGTTGCCTTAGAAATGCACATGGTAATGCAGGGAGGAGCGCACCCGCAGGCCGCCGGTGCTTGCCATCCCCTGTCCACAGGAGCTGGCCACCCTGCACCCCATGGCCTTGTGCATCTCTGCCTCCCTCCCCTCTTGCTCTTTGCCCCATGCCTGTGCTGTCGCCCCACTGGAGCCGGGATGGGGTGGGCTGGGGCTCAGCCCGACTGGGGCAGGTGCGGGTAGGGACCCTCGGTGCTCCCTTCCATTTCCACTGGAGCCGATCGCAGACGATGGGTCTGGGGAGCACGTCAGTGGGAGCTCTGTGCTGGGCATGAATGGGCCATCGGTGGGATG
>NW_010283240.1:0-742 GCF_000690775.1 Eurypyga helias
CCTCAGGATGCCATTAATGTGAAAGTCTCACAACATGTATTCTGAATTTATGTTTAAAATCTGACAGAAAAATACAGGAATATTCTAAAAGCCGTAGTAGTCCAATAAACTACCACTACTGAATTGTTGCATTTGCATGGACAGTATTTATGTAATTATATTTTTAAAAGTCTGAGCAAACCTTTCATGTGTATTTTTTATAAGCAAGAGAAGTTGTTTTAAGTATATCTTCCAGTTATAACTGGCATTTTCTGAGACATTAATATTATTTTTGTCAAAGCAATGGTGTTTTTTCTAGTTTCACAGTGAGGTACTAAAGTGCACAAGTTTTCCATTTTGCCGTTACTACAACTGAAGTTCACAGCACTGGCTTTTTTGAAGGAGCATTCAAAATAATAATGCTGAATTACCACCTTCTTTTTCTAATACTTCATGTTACTTTGAAACCTTCGGGTCCTTTGCAGAGTGACACATAACGTGTTAGGCAGAGTGCTGAGGACCCGATCCTGCAAACACCTGTGTTTCATTTCGTGCACCTAGCAGTAGCTTGCAGGAAGGAAATTAGATTATTCACAATGCATGAATCTCTGCAGCATCCAGACCTGAGACAGCATCACTCAGCCACCGATAGCATTTAACCACGTACTTCAATGGAGTGCCAGATGGCAAAGAGAACAAAGAAGTAAGATTTATAAACATTTGGCACCAACCTTATACCTCTGACTGCAACACAATTGCCAGT
>NW_010283241.1:0-749 GCF_000690775.1 Eurypyga helias
CTCACCCATTATCTCACATAAATAAGATGAAATGCAAACATTACCAGCCAAGGCACCTCTGGGGAGGTCTAAGTCAGCTCCTATGGGAAGCCCAAAAGCAACCTATGCACACAGTCCTCAACGCTGCAGACAGAGAAGGTCTTATACACAATTCAGTTCCTGTCCCACGCGTTTGCTTTTTCCTCTGCCCGCCTTTCCTCCAGCCTCTCTGGCCTCTGAAATACCCTTTGGTTGTTTTTTTTTTTTGGTAACACCAACATTAAAATACATGAGGCTTCTCTCATCTCTGCAAAAGGTGAGAGTCAGCAAAACAGGTCTGTTCCTATGTTTAATTCCCTCTCCGGTCACACCATCGCTGCAGCAACAGGACACTTCCAACCAAAGGTCTGTATCCAGGCTAATCCCAAATTTGGTTTAAGTGGCAGTAACTTCTGCAGCTGTCACATACATTCAAAGATACAGTCCAGAACTGCATCCCCTCTCCCAGATCAGAATACATAAACATCTCCACTGGAGAATGTCACCCCATCATGGTTCCCACCAGGATTTATCGGACAGTTGTCCCTTCTAAAAGCATTTTAACTGGAAAAGGGCCATGAAGCTAAGAATAAGCAAGAAAGGCAAAAGGAAGAGATGAAAAGCAAGAATTAATGATATTAGCTCTAAAAAGCACATTGGTTTCCATGGAGCAATACAATCTTTTTTGTCTGTGCACACAACCAATCCCACAAGCACTAGCATCGCAGGAA
>NW_010283242.1:0-749 GCF_000690775.1 Eurypyga helias
AGAACCAGCGCTGTAAAACCCACAGCATGGATCCTGCTAATTACCATGCTTGCTTCGGCTCTCAGAGAAGGGAGGAAGAGTTAAAGGGCACAGGGACGCTCCTGGAGTAGCTCTCCAGGATAGCTATCCTTCCTCCTCTCCCTAGTGTCTTGCTTGCAGCAGAGTTGGGAACGCCAGGCAGGACACAAACACAGGACATCAGTTTTCAGAGCTCTCCTTTAACACCCCTTACCAACACCAGCAAACAAACTCTCAGTAGTACCACGGAACACACAAAACTACGGGAGTGAACCAGGTTTTATTGCACTGGGTGCATTACTCTATTTTCTGGACAAACTATGCACAACGGAAAAACAACACTCATCTGCAAAGCAACGCTAGTCTGATCCCCTTCCCACTTATGGCCCTAAATTAGCTATTTAGACTAAGCTTAGACTAAAAGTCCTCCTCTGCACTTGCAGACAGGCTTGTCTGCAGAGGTACATGAGTGCAACAGCTCTTGGGTGCACATCACTTGCACACTGCCGACACCCCCCTGACTAGGTCCCCCTCTCGAGGTGCCTCTGGTGTGCAAGTGACCAAGAGCAGCCAGGCAGGAAGTCATCGCGGGGCAGCTAGGTGAGCTTACACCCTGCTGGCGAATCACCCGAGCTTTGCCCTGAGCCCAAAACAAGACAGACACAGACTCCTTATTCAACACTTACTACTACCTGAGGGATCATTGTAGCATTACAAAAACCCCAAGGAAA
>NW_010283243.1:0-750 GCF_000690775.1 Eurypyga helias
CTAGGGACACTGCAATACAGTAATTAACAGCAAAATGACAGTGAGACGTGATGTTGAGGGAACATTGCATGGACTGTCCACAAGAACACAATGTTCTCAGGCAACTGAACGTTAGGGAAGTCCCTGTGGTCAACACAACTGTTCTTGTCCTCAAAACTGGCCATCCTTGCTAAATTCTTCCTAAAACTGTACTGGAACATCAATGTAATGCTGACATTTAATGGAAGAAGCAAAGAGAGGATGGTCAGATCTCTCACACAGGCATGCCAAACCTGTGGGTGCTGCAGGTACCTCAAACCGGTACAAGTGACTGACTAGAGAAACAAAATCTGTTCAGACCTGTGTTTGGGGAGCTTATGCCAATCAATCCTTCAAGTCTTCAAACGCCTGTACAATGGGGTCATGAGTAGGTTTGAAAACGCCAGCTAAGAAACTATAACTGGAGAATGAGACGTTTTCAACACAGTCTCGCAACTGGGATTTGGGGGTACTGTTCCGCAGTAGCATCCTGAGGCACAGCCAGCATCCCTCCCGTGCCTGGCTGACGTCTCCATGCAGAGCCGACTCCTCGGGCCCGTTACACCCACAGCTGTGAAGCGGGCGCTCGGCAAACACGGTGGAGCTGAGCTAAACGCCGTTCATCCGGTGCCTGGACAAACGGCGGCGAAGGAACTGCGGGTGCTGGGCTTTGGCTCTCAGAGAGTAAACTCGGAGGGAAAAGGGGGAGGAAAGCCGCGCGCAGAGCAGCAG
>NW_010283244.1:0-750 GCF_000690775.1 Eurypyga helias
GAAAGAGCTTGTGCTGTGGAAGAGGTGTGCCCCTTCTGATGGAGCAGTACCGGTGCTCACGAGCTTTTCCTTCTTCAGATCTTCATTTGGAAACCTGAAACCTTTCCCCCGCCTAGAAAATACTGCAGTCGCAAAGACGTTTTTGGCAGTCTAATAATACTACCTGCTGACACTAATAATGTTCAGCAACCGCTGTCAGTTCTTCCTACCTCCTTCCATTCCCACCTGCTGCGTGCCGAGTCCACCATGCTGGCTGCCCTGCCTTTTGTAGCGTGAGGTCTTTGGGGCAGGAAACAGCCATTCTGTTGTGCTTTGTACGTGTTAAACACAGAAGGGCTCCGATCCACCAGAGAAACTCTTAAGATCATAATACAGCTAATACAAATCAGCCCAAAAGGTTCTATGTTTGCTAAATATATATTTTTCCCAAAATTACAGAGGGATCCTTTGAAAAACAGAGTAGGCCATGTTACCTTTTATCCATCAAGCACTAGAATATATCTATGTCGCTGAAAGATTATACTTGCTGGAGGCTTAGAAAGGGCATTCCTTATGCGTGCCATGACTTAACTGTGCCTAGCTTTGCTGTGTTTCACTAGCTCTGAATTCAGACCACTGAAAAGGCTGCACTACAGACACCTCTATTCTGAGCCAGGACCTGAACTGATCCAGGAGACAGAAGAATGACTGAAAACCAATACGGTGTAATTGTATTTTTTTAAAGTGAGAAGAGGACTGAGAATACGTTGC
>NW_010283245.1:0-751 GCF_000690775.1 Eurypyga helias
CGCTGCGCTGCAGCAGGACTATCCGGATGGCTCCTTCCGGATACCACCCCTCGACGTAGGTCCGCAGGATGCTGAGCTCGTCCTGGAGAACCTGTACCCTGGATGTCACTGCATCCAGGTGCCGCTGTAGCTCCGGTGGGAAGTCAAGACAGGAACATCTCAACCCAAGGCGCTCCAGAGCTTCCCTACGCTCAGGATTCCATCCCGGCCTGAGCCCCGCGCTCGGCAGAGATTACACACCCCACGGGAGCAGGAACGGGCACCTCACCTCGGAACACCTTGACCAGACCCGCTCCCAAGGGACAGTGGGAAGAGCAGCCAAGGAGGCCGCTTCCTCCCCTCCAGGGTGTGACAGGGCTCTCTCCCTCCTGACAGGCTGAGGGGCAGATCCTCCCCACGGAGCTGGGATTGGTGCTCAGAAACGGAATTGTTTGACATTTATAAGATCAACAGAGTGTTTAATGAGATGGAAAGCACAGGCACCACGGCTGCACGGCCTGTGCCTCGCAGGGGGGGCAGCAGCTCGCTCCCAGATTCTCCTCCACTGTTTTTTCCATTTCCCAGAGCTCTGCCCTGGCTGTATCCAGCTGGTTCCGCTCAAAGGTCGGCTCCATGGCCTTCAGGCTCCGCACAGGGAGAAATCCAGCCGCTGCTCCCTCCTCAGGGTTCCGAAACATCTCCCTGCTCCCTCCCGGACGTTCCTCTCCCACACCACTGCTTGCATGAGCAGCAGAGGCATCCGTCGCCATGC
>NW_010283246.1:0-751 GCF_000690775.1 Eurypyga helias
CTTGCAAGCATATGGGATTCTTTCCAAAATGGCTTTAAATTGATGGGTCAGCCCATCAGTTGCTAAGGCCCTGCTACTTTGGGTTCGCTGTTCCTTTATGGAGAGCTGCTGTAGCCGTACCGGGAAGGTACAAGAGCACACTAAGTGGGAAATGAGCAAGTGTCACGAAACCAAATCAATAGCCTGGAGCCAAAGCTGTTTCTCTCCCTTTCCCGTCTCCGATTGGTGTGTATGCGTGTGTAACCCCAGGGCTTCTTTACCTCCTCCATTCCCTTCTTTCCCCGCCACTGCAAATGCTGCAGAGCATGATAATGAAAGCGGGTGTCCGAGCCACCAGACAAGCCCATCACTGCAATCACAACAACGGCGAGAGATGGCAGCCTGCAGGCTCATCAAGCTGTCCTGACGCTGGCCAGCCTCGTGCACATGAAGATGCCAATCTCGCCTCTTTTCCATCCCTCCTCCTCCTCTTTGGCAGCCCAGTCTCCTCACCCTCCTCCCCCTGCCGTGCTCCCCTCTCGCCCTCCCCCTTCCCTCCATCCATGCTCGGCACCAGAGGAACGCCAGCCTGGGCCACATCCCAGCCCTCCGCTCTTAACGATTCTGATAGGAAATGCCCGGCAGGCTGAATCTTTCCTAGAAAAGCAAGGGGAGGTCGGAAGGCATATGGTTGCTGTCCTCTAAGCTCCGGGTGACAAGGTCTGTGATGCTGCATCCTTCCCAGGCGGAAAGGGGAAAAAAAAAAAAAAAA
>NW_010283247.1:0-741 GCF_000690775.1 Eurypyga helias
AAAAGAGGGATAAATTGCAAGGGGAACAAGGCTTCTGCAGCTCCTGAGAGACAGAATACCTAAGCTGATTCAGAAGTATTTTTAATTAATCATACAGAATGGTAACAGTATAGTTAGGAAAAGATTACTCGCTTATCTGAGAATTCCCCACAGGATAGCAGTTGGCTTTTTCATTAAAAGAGGTTGGTTCAAATTTCCCTCAGGGAGTGGTTTCCCATATCCAATATCTGCATTAGAGGTCAGATTTCTAAACAAAAGGGCAGGCAATGGATGTAACATTAACTCCATTTTTACAATGTTTTTTCCTTCTATTCATCTTTCCTTCTATTACATTCATTTTATTTCAGATGCATAAACAACACAATTTCCCACTCTAGACCTATGCCAACACAGCAGAAAGTCTTGAATTCAAAATAAATGTTTAGATGGTTGAACTTTTGTAATTCAGAGAAGAGAACAATACCTTTGATACTCTTTATACAGCAAGCCTTGTTGATGATGAATTACAGCAAATTTTCGCTTGTAGTCCTCTACTGCATCTTCAGGTTTTTTAAGTAACTGTTCTTCATTTTCCAGTTCCTAATAATTATTTTCCAAATAAAAATATTAAAGTGATTAATCTAGGTTTTAAACATTGAAGTATTAATCAAAATGCCAGTTCTCCCTTGAGTTTTTCATGATAGATGCTTCTATCGTGAACCGTGTTAACTGCATGTATGAAATACGTCTTCTCTTTAGAAG
>NW_010283248.1:0-749 GCF_000690775.1 Eurypyga helias
AGCAGGAAGGAAAGAAACTGCAGCAGCATTATCTGCCAAGGCAAGAAACTGTGGCTATATGAAGTATATAACTAGTGATCTTTAGTAGCTTATATAGACTGTAACATACAGTATAACTCTAGCATGACAATGGGAAATACAATTGCCACTTATGTTTGTCTGTGGGAATGTCATGATTGCATTGGATACGATTATGTTAATTGGCAGTGGAAGACACTGAAAAACTCACTCAGCCTGCAATCATGGTAAATATTAGCATCGTAGCATAATGGTTATGACAAGCACTCTCAGGTCCTTGAGCTCTCGCACTCCATGAAGGTGCAGTGCACCCTTCTACTGACCCTTGGTCCAGGCTTATATTTCAGGGGCTTTAGGGAATGCCTCGCCTAACGTGTTGGGATGGCTTTGAGATGTCTGCCTGCACAGGAGCTGATTCTCACTTGCTGGTTTGCGACACTGGTCCTCTTCTGATCCCATTCTGCAGCCCTTGAAAAATTGTTTTATTCTACAGTCTGTGGCTTTCTGTACCTTCTCAGTTGCTCCCAATAGGCTGGGTATCCATACTGGAAATAGTCTTTGGAGGGATACTGAGCATAATCACATATAATCAATTAGCCAGAATAATCTTAATTGCAAATCTATAATATTTCCAATAGTACTTTCTAAATGAGAAAAAGGAATACCTGTTTAGTATTTTTTATAGCTGAGATTTTTGGGAGGGGGTTGGTAAAAAATATTTTGACTAATAC
>NW_010283249.1:0-751 GCF_000690775.1 Eurypyga helias
ATGTTTCTAATGTGGATCCATAGCAATAGCTCTCCTTTACTTCCATGGTAAAACAATTGTTAAATGAGATAAAGGTCTCTACTTCTATGGGTCACTTGTGTTGCCAAGAACTGGTCAAAGGCAGGACAATGAAACAAGGTTTAGAGTTTTATTTGGGCAATACAAAGATTGCTTGTATGGGTGAGATGGATCATGGTGTTGTAGTGGTAGGTACTGCTTGTGTGTGCTCAATGCAGCATGGATGTGGCTGTAGTTTTTGAACACAAGCTGTCTGTAAGCCTAATCTGTTCATTCATCAGCCTCATACCAAGTTTAACAAGGAGGATGGGTTGCTTTTCAATCAGCTCCAATACCAAGAAGGTCAAGGGAGGGCCAAGAAACCGGTGCTGTTTGAAACAACACATTTATTTAGATCTTCTATTGGTAAGAGTCACTGGACAACTGCTTGGTTTAGGTATGTTTTAGAGCCGAGCTTGGGAGATACTGAGGAGGACAAGTGTGGGTTGAAGAAATAATTGCCAGGAAACCTTCTGGGTTACTTCTTGTTAAACTTGGGGTTCTGTATTCTTGAGCAGGCTATAAAGCATTGGACTGGAGGTGATAAAGGAGCAACAGCTTCTGAAAAGAGTAGGCATTTCTGAAAGAAGTGTTTGACTTCAGTGGTATCACAGAAGCCTCCTATTGTCCCCTGGGTTTGTAAGGGTGACTGAAAAATGGTTGTGTTAGGGCTACTTCAGAAGCAAATACTTCA
>NW_010283250.1:0-751 GCF_000690775.1 Eurypyga helias
ATCTTATGATTTACATGGAATTGAAGCTTTTTCCTTAAGCTGAATATTGCTCCACACTTCCATATCGGATACGGCGTTTCCGAAATACCATTGGGATTGTCAG
Source organism: Eurypyga helias (assembly GCF_000690775.1). Taxonomy (NCBI): domain Eukaryota; kingdom Metazoa; phylum Chordata; class Aves; order Eurypygiformes; family Eurypygidae; genus Eurypyga; species Eurypyga helias. The sequence goes on from NW_010283250.1 coordinate 104, forward strand.
CCTCGATTGGAAGGAATGGGGGTAGGAAATCATAAAATGTATTTCCTAGTGTGAATGAGACCTAAGACTTGAAAATTTTAAATGTAACCGATTGTATGTTGGTTTAAATTCTTCTTCCCCAAAGATTGTGCAACTGCACATCAGTTATCTTAGACTCTCCTGCCGGTTTTTTAGTGTGGAGAGTAGGTTTTATAAAAGTTCTCCTGTTTAAACTGATCATAGCTCTCTTCTACTTCCTTCAGCTTCATCTCATTTAATGTTTGCTCATTTACTTAGTTTTGTTTACAATCGCCCTTGCAATGATTTGTGAAAATCTGAAATTAAAAGAAGGGTGGAGAGCAGGGTGGAGTCTCTTATTCCTTGCGTCAGCAGCATATGCAACGTAAGGAACTGCTTAGGGGGTTTCCGGAGACGTGACCATCAGATATCACGTACTTGGCTTCCTGGATGTTTTCTGGTATCAAATTTTCTGCCTGTGTTGAGACAGGAACGTGTTGGGGACGCTGGTGGAACAGGGAAGTCCCTCGGCAAGGAGAGCTGTTTGTTCCTGAATCCTTAGCGTGACGTGTGCGCCTCCGTGCAGCCTGGAAATATTTGCCCGAGTCAAAGTTCAGGCAGCAGGATCTCCCGTGGCAGTTGGGTTTTTTT
>NW_010283251.1:0-748 GCF_000690775.1 Eurypyga helias
TCCCTTGAGCCCGCCCCTTCCCATTGTTGAAGTTTCTTCCTTACGGCTGGGGTTGACTGCCCCATAAAAATGGAAGTCATTTGGATGGCCTCCTTTGGTTTCCGGGGATCCAGGTTTGTGTATTTTCTGCTGGTTAATTATTCCACAAAAGCTGATGTTGAGTCATTCACTTCTGTTTAACTTCATATAACTCTGACCAAATGAACACTTTTGGCATAGCATGAAATAGTATCCATCTCTGATGTCTTGTTGAAAGCCTCCGGGCTGGTTGGGATCCCACCCTGGGTCTGTGGCAGGAAAATTCTCATCTATTGTTCCCTGCGAATCCCCGTTAGCACGTGCCCCTTCTACCTGTTTCCGAGCAGTACTTGATACCATCTTCTTTTCTGTAGCATCTAGCAACGTGTCTAATATTACCTGTAGATCATTCCAGTCAGGGTCTTGGGTCCTGATTATAGTTTCACCACTTCAGCCACCTTTTCTTAGCCCTCCCTGTAAGCACCCACTGTTTCCTTCCAGGACCTTAAATCCATTATTGAAGAGGGAACTTTAACCGTTACCGGCCCACTATTCCCAACCTCTTGCCGAAGAGGAGCTTATAAAACCTCCCCCACTTCCCCTTGTCATCCTCTCGCTCTTCCTGCAATCAGACTAAATCCTTCTGCCCCACTAAACCACCCTCCCCGTTCACAGCTACTTTCTCTTAAGCCTCCCTGAAGAGAAAGTAAAGTAAGCCTTATATTTTAAA
>NW_010283252.1:0-753 GCF_000690775.1 Eurypyga helias
CTGCGGGTAAAAGAGACTCTGGAAATGCCCCTGCTTGCCAGCAGCCTCCCCCCAAGCCTTCTCCAGAATCCCCAGCAGGGACATGGGCAGCCCAGCTTCAGCGCCGCGATACTCCGGCCCCGTGAGCGAGGAAATCCTGCTCAGCCGCGCTGGCTTGTGCCGGCCAGGAGCCAGGACCCCGCCGGGGCTGGGTGTCCCACCTTCCCAGCACAGCGCCGTTGTCACAGTGACATTAATCATTTGGGCAAAGACCTGCCGGCTTTCTTCCTGTTCTTTCCCAATCTTCCAGGATTCCTACCCGGGATTGGCCATCCCAAGCGCAGCATCCTCGCTGCGAGCTGGCACTCGCACGGGCCCAGCTCCACGCTGAGGCGGTTGGGTTTTCCTCGGAATGAAACCCCAGTGAACGTCCCGTGGGAAAGGTTTTTATTGAAAGCCAAGTCCCCGACTCCGCGTCGTTAAGAAACGTTACCAAAAGGGAATCACGCACCAAGTGCTGGGAGCGAGGGAAAACAGCCACGAAAGAAACCCAACCAACCAACCTCACTTGGTGCTCTCTAAGCTGCTTGGAAGGAAACAGACCCAAAAACCCCACGGCAGGACCGCTCTTTCCAAAAATTCAGTGCTTAAAACTAAGGAACAAAGGAGTTTTGGTTTATTTACAGGCTGACTGACCAAAGTTTGTGTCTGCAGAGGGGCTCCTTCCCACAAAATCCAAGTGGCCTTTGAGAAGTTGTGCTCAAAGGCCTGGTC
>NW_010283253.1:0-750 GCF_000690775.1 Eurypyga helias
CCTCCCTGCCCTTCCCCTGCTCTCCTGCATTCCATGGCCACCACAGCCAGGAGGCTGCTGCAGCAATCCCTGCGCCGGGACCTGCAGGGGAGGCTGGTGCTCAGCGACCAGAGCATGTTTGCCAGGGTGGTGTTTGACGACTTGTCAAAGAGGAAATTCTGTGCTTCATCCAGGCAAGAAAAATCCAGGTCCTGCTGCCGGCTGTTGTGAAGAGCCTGCAGGATGCCAACCAAGACATCCGGAGGAACGCCCTGCTGGTCATCCAGAACGTGGTGGGACATATGACATGGGTGGAGGCCAGCCACGCCGCTCTCCAACTCTCAGAAGAACTCTTGCCGCTCTTTGATGATGTAAGGCCGCTGCAGGAGCCTGAGCCCTGCAGATGGACGCTCGTCCATGAGAGCTGCCCTTCATCCCGGCCCTGTGGTCAGGACCTTTTCCCCTCCTTGATCCCTCGAGGGATGTCTTCCGAGCTCTGCTGCCCGCCATAGCTTCTCCCCTACAGGTTGATGCCTCTGGCTGAGAGCCCTGTGCTGGAGCCCAGCCTGGCCCCCGTGCAAAGCAGCTGCAGGCCAGGAGCTGCTCTCCAAACCCAAGGGCTCCCCAGCCGCGTGGCCATGCAGCTGTGGGCAGGACCCGCGCTGGAGCAGTTCCCCTCCCATCGGCCCTGCTAACGCCCTGGCTCACCATGTCCTGCCCTCCTGTTCTCCTCCCTGCCAGGAGTGCAGCCAGCTGCGAGAGCTCTCCATC
>NW_010283254.1:0-753 GCF_000690775.1 Eurypyga helias
GCCCCCCCCCAGCCCTCCCTGCCCCTGCGCTCAGCCGAAGTGGTTAATTCACTCAAAAACACGGTTGTTCTCGTGAGCTATGGGCTGACTCCTGCCAGCTCGGTGGAAAAGGGATTGAATTTTCCAGTTAAGGCATGGCAGATGTGTGTGTGGGAGGGCTGCGAGGGAAAAGGGGGAGGGTGGTGGTTGTTTTTAAGGTGACCAAAATCTGGTCCCCCGGAGTTAATCTAACCTCATTCCAGCCCTCAGAAGCGGGGAAGGCTGGCACAAGGCTGGTTTCATGGCAGGGATGCAGAGCGGGGTGTGGGGGTGTGTGGTGGGGGTCCCACAGCTGTGGGTCTGCGATAGGGCAAAGGTGCAGCCGCCCACACCAGGGTGTGACCAGCCCAAAGGGCAGAGGAGCAGGGGGTGTGGAGAGCAGCTTTTGGCTGCTCAGACCCTGCTCGAGGTCTCCCAGAAGCCACCTCCTTGCTGGGTGTTGCTGCAGAACGGGCAGCAGCAGGACAGGCTCATCCCAGGCTGCGGCAGGTTTACAGGTTGTTTGTTTGAGCTGGTGAGCCTTGCTGTAGCATTCAGTCGTATGTTGTAAAGGTCAGAGCCCAGCTTTGAGCTTGGCCTAAAAGGTGAAAAGCTGTAATAAAAACATCAAGTGTTAGTAGGCTTTTCACTTCCTACTGTGGGTACAGACAAGCCGTGAATGATGCCAGCAGGAGTGCTGGGCAGGAGTCGAAGGAGAGCTAAATTTTATTTTTT
>NW_010283255.1:0-750 GCF_000690775.1 Eurypyga helias
TTTTTCCCATATCTATGAGTTACACTTGCATCCCAAATGGTAATGACAAAGGAGCCTTTGGCCAGCTGTGTGTTAGAGCTCTCCATAAAATACATATTGGTGGTATTAAAATGTTGTGAATAAACAGATTCCTTTTGAGTTTCTTCTGAATCAACGTGTTTATTAAATACAAATGCCAAGATAGAGATTAAATTTATCAACACTGATACAGCTTGCCTTAGACTACATTAAGGGTGCATTTATGCAACTACAAAAATGTGGGAGGCTGGAAAAGCCTATATAGGCCCTTGTCTATTGTAAAGAAAATGCCCGTTAAAGAAAAATAGGGTGTGAAAAGGCACAGTTGGAAGAGAGGAGTAGGGAAGTAAATACAAATCTTATCAAGATGCAACAGATATTGAACTGATGGAATTAAACAAACATAAGTATAAATTAAATAAAATCTAGGCTATATGTACTCTGTTGAATTAAATCAGCTAAAAATCTGGAAATAATAGTGTTTTGCCTGCTTTATGGCAACTTAAAAGGCATGTCAACCTAAATAAAGTGTTGACTGTAGCAAAGTTTTAGATTGTTAGTAGGCACACAACAAATTAATCAAGAATGTCAACTGTCCCTCAAAGAACTCGATAATTCAGCAGCCTCTTCTTGCAGAGAGACTCTAAGCCATTTACTCTTGGAAGATTATCATACTACACTATCAACCATGAAAAGAGAAAAGAAGGTTTCAGTAAGCTAAAGGAAGCTTCT
>NW_010283256.1:0-736 GCF_000690775.1 Eurypyga helias
GCTGAATCCAGCACAACTGGGAAAACAGTCTTTATTACTGTGTTGTCAATTTATAGGTGTTACTTTTGTAATTCTTGTAACAAGTTTCTTATTCATATTGTACAACCTGAGCTACTTTTATTAGTCAGCTTTTATTCATTCTTTAATTGATTAAATGCTTTTTTTGGTCCTTTTTCCTGGTTTACAAGTTCTGGAATATCATCTCGCTCTTCCATCAAAGCTGTTCAGATAGGAGCAAAAGGTCACTTTGCAGTTTGCATTTCAGCAATCTGCTTGGCATTCTACAGACAAATTAGTTTCCCATAACTAAGGTATGTGTGACACTATATATAGATTGCTACTCGTAGGTTTGGAGGAAAGCCCATATATAAAAAAACTTATAAAATGGACTTCTACTGAAAAGTGATATTTACTTTTACCAAGATATTCTTGCTATTCGCTATATTTAGAATGAGAAATTCCAAATCTGCCATAGGAAGTTTAACTACAACCAGTCCTAAAGAGTCAGATTTTAAATGGCATTCGAAGCACTCACTGTTTCTTTTTGCAAAGTCTCCTAGTGCACTCTGCATCACCAGACAATTTCTTTATTTGTCTTACAGGCTTGCCCACTGGCGTCAGACACCAGTCAAGGTGCTACTGGTCCATGTGTTGCTGCAACACAGAGCAAATAGATGGTTCCTACCCCCACTCTTACTATGGGCTGTATTCAAAGAAGCATGACCAGCAGGTCGAG
>NW_010283257.1:0-753 GCF_000690775.1 Eurypyga helias
CCATCACCTCTACCTTGTTCTTCCAAATAGATGAGAAAAAAGCAATAAATAGCATCCAAGTCCTCCCCCCACAACCCCAAGATTCAGCCATAACCCCAGACAAATATAAGATGAATAATCTGGTTTTACAATCCTCAGACCCCAAATTTATACACAGGTCTAAAAATGTGACAACACAGATTTCAGACAGCTTGTATTTACCCCCAACCCCTTCCCTCTGCCTACCCCTATGCAAGACTCCAGATGTAAGAAAGAACTGTGTGTTTCCACTAAAAACTTCATTTAAAGATTTCTCAGTTTGCTTTTTCCCCCACCTTCTTCCCCCTTTTTCACACGCATAAATGCTCAGCTTCGCACAGCTTGTCCCACTGGTAGTATTCATCCACACAGAGACTTAATCACCACATAAGATTCTGCAGGATCAAGCTCTTTGGCCACCTGCTATCAAATTAATTTTATACAGTTGCACCACAGACAGCAACCTATTGGGAGTCTCCAAACAAACCCAGAATCCAAGTTCACTTCTATGAGGCTTCCTCAAGACAAAAATCTCAGTCTCAAAACTGAGACAATCTTACATTTAACAACAGTGTAAATTCAGGTTAAACAAACCACATTGTGCTCAGGTATTTTGAAAGCTGCTTGGGTTTTCACCTCCAAAGCATTGCAGCACATTATGTGAAAACAAGGAAAATCTTTCTAGAAAAGAAAGCAGTGGCTGAATCCAAGGTCTCTGGGAAACTTAGAGTTGAA
>NW_010283258.1:0-754 GCF_000690775.1 Eurypyga helias
AAGTTCCCCCAGAGGACTGAAAGATGACTAAATGCACATCATGCTACAGTTTTACCTAGGAAGGGGCCGTAAGAGTGCCCCCACGACTAGGAGCAACTACAGGGCCCACTTTGGGCCCGGTTAGCAGAAGTTGGGCACTGATTTCCATTTGTATATGCTATTTTGAGCAGAAACAAGCCAAAAGCTATGCAAGCAATCAACTTTCTTCTCAGCCTGTATTTGAGGATCCACGTACGTTTCTGTCCGAGTAAACCTGACGAGAAATACAGCTTCAGGCTTTGCCTACAGAGTCTGCATCACAACAATTACCAACGCAGCTCTGTTGGAGACTACCCATGCGCAAAAAAAAAAATCAGCTTCTAGAATTAATCACTTTCTGACAATTTCCACAACAGTTGATAACCCTGGCTACTTTAATTCCCCAAAAGCATCAAAGTTCATTCTGCTCTGGAGTAAAACCAAGAATGAAGCAAAGAAAAAAACTACACAAAAGGGCAATCCTCCCCCATCGCACAGCTCAGGAGTAACAGCCCTTTTCTCTAACCAAACCACTAACACTGGAGAAGGACCCTTTTATAAAAACTAAAAATAACAGGCACAGGAAGCTGCTTTTGGACCTCAAAACTGCTCAGGTGAATGAAAAACTGTTCATCCTTTTGCTCACAGCCAAACAGCCCCCCATAACCCCACCAGGTCTAGAAGCATTGCAAGAACATCAGCCTATACCCCACTGAATACCCCATCCCTGGGAGTG